>NW_015115777.1:20187-41518 GCF_001443285.1 Poecilia latipinna
GAAGAAGAAGAAGAAGAAGAAGAAGAAGAAGAAGAAGAAGAAACCTGTTGCAGCATTTCTTCTGCATGTTCCTCTGCAGATTCCTTCAAAGTGACACGAAGCCGACTGCCGCGCATTTTCATCCAAACTGTTGAGATAAATTTCACATATTTCCAGATTTTATTAGCATAGATTTTAATTAATTAATCTCCATCCGGTTGGAATGAGCGATTCTGCATTTATCTATTTTCAGCTCAAGTTTCCCTCCATCTACATAAATCAAGGTGAGTCGCTGCGACATCTGGACCAGAACCAACAGAACCGCTTTGGACTTGTTTACAGTGTAATTATTACTTTGCAGATCTTAATTAATGTGATAAATACTAAAATAAACTATTTATTTTGATCACCAGCTCCTGTTGATTTCTCTTATAATCATTAATTGAATTATTTTAGAATTGATCCATTTTGAGGCTGATTTTGACATAAATTTATGTATCTTAATTAGGACTGGGACTTTAATGATTTAGTTTTGATTTACTAATTTCATAGATGTTAGCAAGTTAAAAATGCTCATTTTTTTCCCAAGCAGGTTTCTGCCAGAACCTTTGTACTGTGTTGTGTTTCTGGTACGCCCATAAATGTGACGCGCAGCGTCCTCCGCTAACAGCAGCGCTGGAAGCTGCTTCTCTCTGGTCCATTAGGGGTTCGTTTCTGTTTTAAGCGATCTGATTGGACGCTGGGAAAGACTGTTGTGTTCAGGTTGTGCTAAAAGGAGTTAGCCTAGCAGTGAAGCTATGCTAGCCTAAAATAGGATCTCAATGCTAACATGTAGTAGCTAACGCTAATGTTAGCATCCATGTTTCTAAAGAAGCTCTATGAACGATCAGGACTTCCTGAAACTCTTTGCTCCAATCTGATGGATGAAGATCAGATTAAAATGATCAGTTATTGAGCTCAGATCTGTTCATTCAATAAATTAGCGGCAAAAAGGCTTTTGATTTGAAAATGTTGCTGATTTTGTTGATATATGGTCTTCAATTAAAATGCCATCAATCAATCAATTGCAATTACTGGAGTCCAATATCAGGTTGGACGGGTGGAAACGTATTCAGACAGGCCTTAACCCTTGTGTTTACAAATGGGGTCCATTTGTAAACACAAGGGTTAAGAACAAATTATTATTTTATAAAAGTTAAAATCCTGATTTAACACAACGGCTCGTCTTTGTTGTGGGAAGAGAGATTTAAATGTGCTGCTGCTGCACGTGTCAGCGCTCAGGAGGAAGAGGAAGGTGAAGGGTGAAGAACATCTGCCAGGCGGCGACAGCGTGTGTGTGTGTGTGTGTGTGTGTGTTTTAGTAACCGCCGCGCAGGACACACAGCACTCCAACAAATTAGAGCAGCGCGTGCAGGAGACACAGTGCTGCAGGGACACGTGCAGCACAACAAAGCAAATCCCCCCCTACACACACACACACACACACACACACACACACACACACACACACACACACACACACACACAAAGTTCTCCTGTTCCTCAGAATGTTTCTGAAAACACCAAAGGAAAAACATTTATTGTGGCTCCTGCAGCTTGTCTGAAGTCAGAAAACGTCCTGATTGGTTGCGGTTTCTCTAAACGACCTGATTGGTTGGGGTTTCTCTAAACGACCTGATTGGTTGGGGTTTCTCTAAACGCTGTCAGTTCGCTCTAAGGCTCAGCAGATTAACATTTATTTCGCCTCTCAGCTGAAACAACAAGACAGTGAATCGGGACAGAGGGGATCCATTAGAATAAATCTGACCCTTCGTGATAAACACTGGTTATTAATCATTAAATGTGGACGCTTTGGCTCTGCTAGCTCCACATCATCATCAGTTTTTAAGGATGATTTGCTTTTAAGCAACATTTCAACAAATTTTAAAGAGTTTCATAAGTTCATAAATACTCGGGCACGGCGGTGGTAGGATGATGATTTGGGCTGGTTAGCAGTCCAAACTGGATCATCAACGGGACAATGATACAGCATCAAATCTACAGCAGAATGGATGAAAAAGTAAAGATTCCAGGTGCTGCACTGGTCTAGTCAAAGTCCAGATTCAGATGTCTGATAAACTCAAAGTAGAAAAGAAACGGACAATGGAACAAAGTGAAACCAAACAGATGTTTTCATGTCGGCTTGCAGCAACGTTTGAAAACAGATTTTATTGTGAAAATAAAAAGTTCTTTCTGATTTGTTTTTATTAGATTCAAATTTTCTTAAAATGAAAGTTTTTAATTTGGTTCCACTTCTTATTGTATGATAAAACATGCACAGCTCTGAAAGTCAGCATGAATTTCCTCAATAATTCATGTCTCTGGTGGTTTTCTTCTGTTACAGATAGAAATCCATACATTCACATTGTGAGGTAACCTTTGACCTTTGACCCAACACGTTGACTTTGGGAGAAACCAGGAAGGAACCAAATGAACGGCTCCTGGTAGATTGTGGTGATTTATGGAAACGTTTGATGTTTTCTGTGCTGTGAGAAACATTCAGGATCAGAATCAGCTGGCGCAGCAGCGCCATCTAGTGGACAAACGCAAGAGTACAAGTTTAAATTTCTGCCTCCCAGTTGTGTTTCCCACCAAGAGAAACCCGCCAGCAGAACCGGTGTTCGGACCGGCCAGGACATTTCCCGCTGGCCCGGCCGGATCAGGACCGCTTTGGGGCGGGACCAAAGGTTCAGTTCATTCTGGTTTCTGCCTGGAAAATCTGTCACAGCAGAGCAGTAAGACACACCTGCTCAGGTAGAGCAGCTACATTTACTCTGCCAGTCACCAGAACCTTGTTATTCACATGAAGAGTTCTTACGTCCTTTTCAAATCCGTTCAAACATCGACTGTAAGCGTCTGTGGATTTTCCTCCTGGGTGAAGGCATTTCTTCCTGTTCACTAGTGACCGATGTCACAGATCGGAGGCAGCTGTTTGCATCGCCAGGTATGTTTCCTTTCTATGGCTCATTTGGGTTGATCCCGACAGCAGCCATGTTTCATGATGATATTGCAAAGTAAATTATAAACCAGAAAACTTTCACACTGAAACATTTTTACAGAGGATTTTAACCTGGAACTCTGATGATGATTTCTGTCTGGTTTATGAAACATAATGTCACAAGTAAATTAATATAAACTTTATGCTGACAGTTTTAATTCAAAAAGACTGACTGAAGGTCTTCATCTGTTTAATTCACCGTGTAGTTCTGTCATTTCCCTCTGCTGCCACTAGAGGTCCCTGGTTGGTTGTTTTTCAGCTCCTGCTGTCTTCAGCTGGTTTCTCATGAACTGACCTGCATCACAAGTTACCCAAAACAACGTGATTTCAGTCTGATCGGCTCATTTCGCTCCGCCTCTTCCTGCTGAGCCTCGTCTGAAGACAGGACGTCCTGTCTGAGTCTGATGGACCCATCCGAGCCCTCCAGGGTCCCGGTTCTGGTTCTGGTAGAACCGAGGAAGTGGCGGCCAGTGCTGTGTTTTCACTGGTTGCCACAGTTTCTGTTTCCTGTCTCCATTGTTCCTGACCAGCAGGAAGGATGAGCCGTCACCGAATCATCCCAGGTTGCTTCCTTCTGTCTGCGCTGCTGATCAGAGACAAAATGTTCTGATCCAAATTCAACCGAGGAAAACTGGAAGTCAACTCAGAACGTGAAAAGCTGTCAGCAGGAAAACCTCCGCAGGGTTTTTGTGTCTCCTAGAAGTAGCAACAGAAAAACCAAAAATTGATTTCTAGTTTTACAGCTCAAATATTTAACGACTCAAATGTCCAGAACAAAAAATAACAGATCCTTGGATTATCTGCTTCTGATAACAAGGAAAGAACAAGAAACACCAGTTTTACTGCTAAATCCCACTTTGAGAGTGAATGAAAATCTGAATTCAGTCTGCGATGGACTGCCGTCCTGTCCGCTGCCCCCGCCTCTCGCCCTGACCTCTGGAGAGACGCCGCCCTCCGGGGTGAAAAGGTGGAAGAAAATGGATGAATTCAATATGTTGGATGACTAAACTGACTAAATATCAGAGTTTCAGTAATACTGCAAAACATTTTTTTCTAATGTTAGTCAAACAGAAAGTGCTGATTTTATGACAAACTGTCGTTAATGCAGCTATCAGGATGAACGTGGCAGCCATGTTGGAATTTAATGTCAGAGTTGGAAAATAATCTTAAATTCTCCCCAAAAAATGGCACATTTGGTTCATTTCATGCATACAGCAGACATGTTGGATTTTGAAACAGGGTTGTAAAAAAACATTTTAACTTTCCAGGAGGGGAAATTTGTCCATATTTCTGATATTCTGTGATGTGAAGCTGCTTGTGCTCCAGTTTAACCAGAAGTTTTCCTCTCACACAAACAGGAACGGTCAGAATGAGAGCTGCATGTTGTCTCTGCGGTTTGTTTCACGTTCTGTTTANGGNCAGCATTACTTGTGTTTGAACGGTAAATATAAAGATGTCTAAGCATCAATAAGGGAACCAGATGTGTTAATCTGGTAACCGCAGCCTGAAGCAAAAGGTTCTCAGCTTTGGTAGAAATCACAGCTGCTGGATTTGGAATCCAATTTATAAAATTACATAACACAGAAATTATCTGAAGTAATAATAAAAGCAGAAAGTTAACCACAGGGACAATGAGACCGTTTCACGTTCTGACAATCCAGCTGAAATACTGATTCAGATCTGAAAAGTGACACACCAAGGATAAAATGCATGCCAGGATTTTTTAAATTAAAAATTACAAAAGTTTAGAAAGGATCAATATGACTGCATCGTACAAAAGTATCCATCAGGAGAAGGGGATAAAAACAGTATTTATGGGGTAGCTACAGCTTCTTTACAGTGGCTGCTACTTTAGGGATTCAGCTTTATGGCCCCAGGATGTTTGGGATTATTTGACTGTTGGAACCAAAAGGAAAATTCAACTGCAAGAGCCACCGGTCAACCCACAGGGGGCAGCACTGAGGCGCTTTAAGGCCAGACATGGCAACAAATTTACACCGAAATGTCAGTTTTCACAGAAACATAAAGACGACGCTCTGAGGACCAACTTAAACTGTTAGTTTGTCTTAAGCTGAGCCGACAAACCAGACAGGTCCAAACCAGACGGGTCCAAACCAAACGGGTCCAGTCCAGTGCCTTATTCCTACACTGGCCTGGACCCGTCTGGTTTGGACCCGTTTGGTTTGGACCCGTCTGGTTTTGACCCGTTTGGTTTGGACCCGTTTGGTTTGTTGGCATGGTGAAACGCCTGGTCAGTTTATGACACATTAAACAGGAAAAAGTGTTTTTCTGCTTCTTCAGAAGCTTAAATTTGATTTCTGTAAAATATTTCAGTCTTCAGAGAAAACTGAGTATTTTTGGTTCTTACAGAATTGTAATTTTCTCACTCATTAATCTCTTGTATCCCAGCATGTTTTCATATTTCCTGACAGACGTGATTCATCATCAGGAAACCGAGACTCTTCCTGTGCTCTTTGTTGCTGTTATTTTCTGCGTTGGTTCTTTGACAGAAAGCGGAGCGGGTTTTTCTGGAGGTGAATCAGACGTCAGTAATGTGAGCGGAGCCTCATTTCCTCACCGATAAGACGCTGTGGGAAACTCACCAGGACAATATTCCTTCTGTCCAGACAGAAAACTGGAGCTTTGTTCTGGGGAACCTCCTGGTTCTCTGGAGCTTCCTGACACTTTAAACCTCTGGAGACAGAAAATATTGATTTTCTATCATTTTAAAAATTCATCCCACATTGTTTAAACACCCTTAATAAACTTTAAAAGTCAATATTTCCAAAACTCAAGGACCTAAGATCTGTTGATCTTCCTGTCCATCTTACTGTTTTTAAAACCTGGAAATAAAAATGCAAAAACTGGTGATAAAAAGTAGAGATGCACAGTTCAACAGAATATTTCACTTATAATGCTGACAGATGGAGTTTCGGTTCTTAGTTTTAGAAATTTTTGAGATCATAAGAAAAAGCCAAAAATCCAGGAGCGCCGTGTCAGAAACGATTTCACGACTGTTTCAGAAAGAGGAGAAAGTCAGTTTGTAATGTTGCTCCAGAACCAAGCAGACAGAAGAGAGCACAGTAGAAATCTGTTTCTGCATTCAGACTGATTTTGACATAAATTTATGCATTTAATTAGGGATATGAGTAATTAAATGCATGTTAACATTCACTTTGATTAAGTAACTACATAGATTTTAATGTGTTAAAAATGTTAACCTGCTTTTTTCCTTTTTTATTTAAATTATACATCAGTTTTCTGCCGGAACCTTTGTTTCATGCGTTTCTGGTACAACCACAAATCTGACGCACAGGCTACATCCGCTAACAGCAGCGAGAACGAAGCCACTTCTCTCGGCCTGATGGGGTTAATTTCTCTTTCTGACCAACCTGAATGGACACTGGAAAACACTATTGTTGTGTTCAAGTTGTGCAAAAGGGAGTTTAACTATCAGAAAAGCTACGCTAGCCTAAAGTAGCATGCTAACATGTAGCAGCTGATGCTAATATCGGCATCCAGAGTCCACATTTCCAAAGAAGCTCCATGAATGACCAGGACTTCCTGAAACTCTTTGAAGATCTTGAACAGATTAAAAACTATAAAAATGTAATCCGTCCATTTGTTCCATAACGCAGCAATAAAAACAGTTTCTGAATTGAAAATTTATTTTGTTGATGTAAATGCGAGCAATTAATTACAGACCCTACAATGAACACAATGAAACATTCTGATCTTTAATTTTGGGATAATTTTCTGGATCCAGAATGGGAATTTTAGGCAGATGTTTTAAAGTCCTCGGTGCCAGCGGCTCCACCTGGCCCGGCCCGCTGCAGGCTCCACCCGGTGCCAGCGGCTCCACCTGGCCCGGCCCGCTGCAGGCTCCACCCGGTGCCAGCGGCTCCACCCGGTGCCTCAGTGCCAGCGGCTCCACCCGGTGCCTCAGTGCCAGCGGCTCCAGCCGGTGCCTCAGTGCCAGCGGCTCCAGCCGGTGCCAGCGGCTCCGGCTCCACCCGGTGCCTCAGTGCCAGCGGCTCCAGCCGGTGCCAGCGGCTCCGGCTCCACCCGGTGCCAGCGGCTCCACCTGGCCCGGCCCGCTGCAGGCTCCACCCGGTGCCAGCGGCTCCACCCGGTGCCTCAGTGCCAGCGGCTCCACCCGGTGCCTCAGTGCCAGCGGCTCCACCCGGTGCCAGTGGCTCCAGCCGGCCGGTTCTGCTCAGCCCAAACAGCAGCTCCTCCAGCAGAAACCTTCTGTCTGCTGACTCAGCAATGTTTTTCTGGAAGCCATCATCAACAAAAATCAGATTTGATCAAGTTTCCATTTTTAATCTGAATTACTGAATTAAATGAACTTTTTATTTATGGAGATGAACTTTGTTCATGTTTCCAGTTGGAGAGAGTAAAACCAAACATTTAAACCTTCCTGTTAAATGAGACAATTAGAAACTAAACTTTGTTCTTCAGGAGAATTATGACTTTTACAAAACTATAAAAACAATCAGTTATGAACCCAGAGTAAACTCAGACGTTATAAAATAATGAAGCTGATAAAAAGTCAGAATCTTTCTGAGATAAATGAACATTTAAATAAATCCAGTTTCAGTTACAGCGGCGCTGAAACGATTCAGTTTTTATAAAACATGAAGGCAGCAGAGCCTGAACACATTTTACAGATTACTGAGCTGCTGCTTCTTTCACGCGTTGACAGCAAACGTTTGGATCGGAGTCTGAAGCTGCAGCAGCTGCAGCAGGTCCAACAGCAGTCGCAGGTTTTCCTCCCAGTTTGCAGGCCAGAAAGAAGCTGCAGCAGCAGAAAGCAGGTTTCTAGCAGCGATGCTGTGGATCCAGTAAACCTCGGCTCGGCTCGGCGCTGCAGTCGGAGGAGAAGACTCTCTCTGCTCTCAGCATGTAGCTGCAGCTGCATTCCTGCTGCTGCAGTCGGTGTCCATCTTTGCCACCAGCAGCCTCAGAGCGTCTCCTGCTGAGCGGATCAGCTCTCTGCCTCTGAAAGCAGCCGGCAGCCGGTTAGGAAGCTGCTAAACTGTTAGCATCAACATGGCGAATGCAGCTGTTGGGTCTTACATGCTGTATTCCATGCCGACCAGGCTGGTGCCGTTGACGGCCAGGATCCGATCGCCGGTCCTCAGCTTCCCACAGCGAGCCGCCGGAGAGTCGGGAACCACCGACTTCACGTAGATGCCGCTCATTCTCAGCGCCGTTTGCTGCAACAATGCAGAATAAAGATGGCGTTCTGATGTAGAGACGCTAAGCAGAGATTACTGTCCTGGTGTCTCACCTTCCCGTCCACCAGGGCCAGTCCCAGGCCGTGGGGCCCTCTGTGGATCTCCACTGTGAACACTTCCTCTCTGTCGTCTTCTGCTGCCGCGTCTCCCAGCTCCACATCGCCGCTCCCACCGACTGCACAAAGCAGAGAGGACAGCTGGAGACGACATGTCCTCCCGCAGGCGACATGTCCTCCCGCAGGCGACATGTCCTCCCGCAGACGACATGTCCTCCCGCAGACGACATGTCCTCCCGCAGACGACATGTCCTCCCGCAGACGTCCAGGAGTGCTTTGTGTCTTGTCTCCAATTTGTCGGTCAGATGTTGGACAGTCAGTGAATTAAAGTTTCCAGATTCTCTGGATTCAGATCAAATTTTAAATTTTTATTGGTTTTGTTGAACAACAGTGGAAAAATATTTAAATAATTGTTCAATAAAACTAAGTTTGTTTTTTTAAACATTGATGTTTATTGAGCCGATAAATCAGGAAGTTTTTTCCGATAAATGCCGAGCTCAGACAAAGTTCACAGATTTTATGAGTTTTTCTGTTCCCAGGCTGCTGGACTGAAGAACCAAAGTTAGTGGTTAGACTGGGAATAAACCAGTAGAAACCCTCATTACCGGGTGGAGCCGATGACTCAGCGGTGACATCATGAAGCTTTTATCAGCCATCATGAAACCGTTAAACAGTCAAACAGCATCAGGTTAGCATCCTTCCTCATCCTCTTCCTCATCCTCCCCCCACCCAGCCGATCCTGAACAAACATTCACATTCCAGGCACCAACCCAGCTGGAAATTCCCATGACCGGCGCTGCTGTCCGTCCTGACATCACAGATTAAAGGATTACTAATCTGGGCAGAACCACAGAGACGAGGGTCAGGCCGGGGATCCAACGGAGTCCATCAGGATCCCCTGGGATCCGGCAGGATCCCAGGGGATCCAGCCACTCGGCTCGCACCAGGAAGAAATGGCAAAAATATGATCAATAGTAATAAGGAAGCACGGCTTGATGGCATTCAGATCAGCATCAGTCAGTAAAACTGGACCAACGTTTATTTCTGGAGGGGAGGGGCTGGTCATGCAGCAAAGGATTGTGGGTGTTTAAAAAGCAACTAAAACCTGAATTAACTTTTTTGCAGGTAAACTGTTTAACTTATTTCTGTGCAAATTTTGAGATTTTTGTATAAATAGTGGCAGCAACATTTCCCCCACCCTGGCCCCGCCCCCTGGGGGGTGGACTAACATTTTGTTGGGGGCGGGGCTAAACTTCCACAGGTGAACTGGAGCGAAGCCAACAGGGTTGCCAAACAATAGAGGAATTTGTATAACATATACCGGCCAAAAATATTCATATTTTTTATTAACTTTTAATACATTTTTGTTGTTAATTTTCTGCCAATTATCCCAGAACCCATTAATTAATAGGACATCATCTACTTTAGTTAATACAGTTACTACAATAACACATGAATATATTTGTAATAATGATCACATTAAATCAGGCAAAATATTTAAATCACTGAGAGATTCTGTTTCATCTCAAATAATAAACGACGTGATGAACTGAAGGAGCTCTCCGATGAGAACTAAAACTTTATTATTTCTGCATGTAAATGAACATTAAAGTTATGTGACTGTTAACAGGCTGTAATTACTGGTGAGGAATTAGCAGCCATTAGAGGCAGACGGCGATGGTGCCAGATGGCTCGCTGTCAGGCTAACGCCTTAACGCATTTAGCCGTTCAACAGAAGCTCAGAGAAAACGACAGCAGCCAATGAGAGTCGAGACTCCTGATGAAGATCAACCAAATCCTCCTGCTGACGCCTGGAAGAAGAAGGCACAAGAACACCAGGGCGGTCATGGAGCGCAGGAGGGGATAGCGCCTGGTTAGCACCGGTTAGCGCCTGGTTAGCACCGGTTAGCGCCTGGTTAGCACCTGGTTGATGCCTGGTTAGCGCATGTTAACAATTGGTTAGCAACCGGTTAGTGCCTGGTTAGCACCTAGTTATCGCCTGATTAGTGCCTGGTTAGCACCTGGTTGATGCCTGGTTAGCGCATGTTAACAATTGGTTAGCAACCGGTTAGCGCATGTTAACAATTGGTTAGCAACCGGTTAGTGCCTGGTTAGCACCTAGTTATCGCCTGATTAGTGCCACGGCACGAGGCTGAAAGGTTTGACTCTTTACTATTTTAAAAACACTTAAAACTAAAGATAATCTCAGTTTTAATCTTAAATTGTTGCTCAGTTTTCACAAAAAATACTAAAAAGTTGCGTTCCTTCTGAAAAAGTAACCAGCCACCCCCTTACCCCCCTTGCTGACCTTTGCCCTTTAACCTCCTGACCTTCAGAGAGAGTAGAACATGAAGCCAGGATGTCTGATCCATGTCCGACCGTTGGATCCAACAGAAACCAGAGCAGGTTTCTGTTGGATCCAACAGATCTGGTTTACCAGCCGGTTCTGGTTCCAGACAGGTTCAGGCCCGGTCCCTGCTCTGGTTTTCCTGCTTTCAGATTCATTTATTTAAATGAGTTTAAACCAACAAGTTTCTCTGGTTTCAGAGTAAAAAAGTTTCTAATTTTATCTGAAGGACTAAAGAACAAACCTGCCTCTCGCCCAGAAGATGGATGGATGGATTGAAGAAAAATAATCACATCTAATCCTATTTACATATTCCTGCTTTCGATTAGCACTGGAATGATTCATCAGGTTAATCACAATGAATCGATTATTGAACCGATTAAGCATTAATTAGAGCAAACCGAGTTCTCAAAAGCCATTTCATAGCCAATTTTACCAAAACTGAACAAACATGTAAGCATTTTGGGTAACACTTTATTTGACGGGGTGAGCATAAGACTGACATGACGTCCGTCATGAACATGACTCCTCTGGATCAGTCTGAGCCAATCAGAGGCCTGAGCTCTAAACTGAACCGGGCCGTGTTCTCCATGTTGACCTCTGTTTGGCCTCATGAAGACAGAAGTCTGCTGCTGACCTCTGACCTCTAGTTACCTGTGTGCGGCACCTCGGGCTCGCCGGGCTCCGGGCCTTGTGGGGTGTTGGGCGGCGTCAGCAGGCAGGACGGGTCCAGAGCCAGGCTCTTGTGGTATCCGGTGCCGGCCGGACCCGGCAGGGCGTTCTGCAGCTGCAGGTTCTTCAGCTTCTGGGCCAGAACCGCCTCGCAGCGGCTCAGGTCACCGTGCGACTCTCTGCCCTGACCCGGTTCTGAAGAGGAGAGCGGGTCGGACTTCCCGTCCGGACTGGGACGGGTCGCTGTGGGTCCGGCGCTGCTCGATCTGTCAGGAACCTGAGTCTGGGCGACACGCGGCCGGTCAGAGACGCCAAGGCTTTTCCTGACCCGGCCCGGGTCACAGAACCTCCTTACCCGCTCCAGAACAGAAGCCGGGCTCTGGGTCTCACTGAGCGGCAGTCGGCTGATCCAGGCCTGCAGGCGGGCCAGCTGCTCCAACAGAACCGGGTCAGACAGAACCTTAGCCGACTCCAGCTGGAAGCAGCTGCTGGGCAGGATGAGAGGAGGATGGCGGTCCAGACCCAGCAGGACGTCTGCTGCCGGGGAGCGATTAGCGATCAGTAATCAATAACACAGAGCAATCAGTAATCAATCATCAACAACAGAGATCAGCCCGACTATTGATGATTGATACGATTGTTTTTAATCTACATCTTTTACTAAATGGTCTCTAAAGGTTTACCGTCGTTCAGGAAAATAAATGTTTAAAATATGAATTTAATTGTTTCCATCTTTTAATGTATTTCTAACAATGTATAAAAGCTTAAATGCCAATATTTACACCTGATTAATCATCAGAGTAATTGATTACTAATAATCATCATTAGTTTCAGCTCTGGACTCAGCAGTGAATCTTTTTCCTCCAGTATTTAGTTTCCTCAGCGATTCATGAACACAGAATCAGAATCAATGAAACCAGCTGGAACCGGATCAGAACAACTGGGTTCAGACTAACTTGACCCGGTCCGGTCCAGCCGGGTTCCTGTGGTGTCGCTGCATGTTCCCGTTTCTCCTGCCTGCTTTCCGTTCATCAGGTCCAAACATGCCCGCCACATCAGAGCTGCTGGGATTCCTGCTGCTCCAGTTTACTGTCAACAGCGAGATCCTGGAACAGCCGGGTCCAAATGGGTTCAAACGGGTCCAAATGGGTTTAAACGGGTCCAAATGGGTCCAAATGATTTTCATAGAAATTACAGCTACAGAAATCAATCCAACATGTAAAGATCAGGATGTTTTTCTAGAACTGTTCTTTAACCTCAGTGTTGACCCGGTCACCTAGGAAACGGGTCGGGATCAAGGTTCTACAACACTCGACTTTTTGGCCAACATGAAAATCGCATTGAGGTGAAAACACGGTGAAGGCAGCATGATGCTGTGGGAAGCTGCTGAGAGTAGATGGAGGAAAAGCTGTTGGAGGCGGAGCTTCACCTGCAGCCAGAGCTGTTCATGTGGCCTAGTCAAAGTCTACAGTCACACAGCAGGTCTGGAAGTTCAATTCCTGTTTTTCCCTGAGTCTGACTGTTCTGTGGCGGTTGGTAATTAACTGCGACTGCAGTGAAGGTTTTCAGACGTTCAGATTTACCGTCTGGTTCTTCTGCTGCAGATTCATGCTGCCTGTCTGACAAATGATGGTTCAGGCTGCAGAGGAAAGGCCGCTCACAGAGGTTCTTCATTCTGGACCCAAATAACTTCAGTAGACACTGCTGGTAACCGGTCCTATAAAGTACTGGGCCGAACCGGGCCGGCAGAGTAATAATGCTAAGTAAATCTGCATGGCGCTGTCCTGCAGCTGGGGGCAAGCTGCTCTCCAGTTAGTAAAATGAAAAAGACTCACCGGTCCTGAGCGTGTCCTCCGCCTCCTCCGCTGGCGGGCTCCACCCAGGGGGGCGGGGCTTCCCGCCGCCGTACTCCCTCAGCATGTGGTGCAGCTGAGCCGGCGTCAGGGCGGCGAACTCGGCCCTGAGGGACGCCCAGGACGCCTGCAGGGCCACAGACAGAAAGGTCATCGATGCTGGAGGTGATAAACATCAATAGATGAGGAAAAACCCCAGGAAAGTCAAACGTCACGTGGTTCTTTCCAGCTGAATCAGAGGAAGTGAGACGTTCTGTGTGACGGCCGAGTCCGACTGGAGGCGGAGTTTTAAATCTGTCTGTTAACAACAGAAACCTAAAATTGTCTCTGGATGTTTTGTCTGGAAGCTAAATGCTCCTAGCAGGCGAGACCCCAGCAGGCTGGGTTATCCACTGCAGCAGCAGCTCCAGCAGCAGCTCCAGCAGCTGCAGCAGCAGCTCCAGCAGCTGCAGCAGCTGCTGCTGGAGCAGCTCCAGCAGCAGCAGCAGCTCCAGCAGCTGCAGCTCCAGCAGCAGCTCCAGCAGCAGCAGCAGCTCCAGCAGCAGCTCCAGCAGCTGCAGATGGAAAACTAAAAGCCATGGAGGGCGTGTCCCGCTCTGCAGCGACCACAAGTCGTCTCATTCCAGAGCGGTGATATTTCTGAAATCCTCAGCCTGGCAGCAGCATGGAGCCGCCGGCTGCTGCTGCTTTGAGTCATGCTGTGGAAACAGGTGTCAACTCAACATGCCAGACTAACATCTCATACTACAACAAGCCCTGAGGGTCAAATTAGCTGTACTTTGAGCTGCAGTACATCTATTTTTGTGCTTTAGAAAGGAACAACATTTTCATAGTTTCTAACAAACAAGATGGCCGCCACAGGACGCTCTGTTCAGTCTACAGGATTTTCTACTGGAGGTAAATCCTTCTGCCTGACCCACAGGAACATTTTCTACCAACACGAGGCCCGGATATTTTGGGTTCATCAGAGTTAAAACCTGTTATATTTCCACAACACAACGGATCAGAATCACACAATGAGGAAAGCACCAGCAGAAACAAATAGAAACATGATGTGATGTTTGCTTGTGAGTTTTAAATGAAGGTAGGAAGGGCGGGCAGGGAGAGTCTTTATAAAACCTTACTTTAACTGACCTCTGCTTCCTCAGCCAAACCTTCATGTGAAGCTCATCAAACCGTTTCTATCCTGAACTAAAGTCCCTCCGACTCCCTCTAATCCGTCTGAGGATCAACTTCATCCCAAAGCGCCGTCTCACAGCAACGCTCAGTCCAAACGCCGCGCCACAGACGGACGGGGGCAACGCAGCAACGACCACAACATGGCAACCCGAGGGCAGAACGACCACAACATGGCAACCCGAGCCACCAGATTTCAGGGGTAATGTGAGCTGTCGGTGTTTCCCGTTTACCTGCAGCTGAACCTGAACAGGTGAGGAAGAGAACATGTTGCTTAGGGAGGACGAAGAGTCAGAGCAGTCTAACAGGAAGTGGACAAACGGTTTTCTGGATGTTTGGTCTGAACGGCTGGATAAAAGCAAACAGGATGTGAGGCGGTCCCAGGTTTAACATTACTCCGCTCCAGGATTTACTCTGGATTACATAATCTGCAGGAACGGCTACAGCTCCATGATGTCATTTGCTGGCCGACTTCCTGCAGCCCGTTTCCTTCTGCTCAGAGGCAGAACAACGAGCAGCGAGTCGCGTCCAGAATCAGAACCGATTACTCAGATCCTGATGCTGAGAATAGAGGGGGTAAAACCCGTGAGGCTGACATCAGCGTAGCTCCGCCCACCGGCAGTCAGAGAACAGGAAATGAGCAGCGGATGTGAGCTGACCTGCAGAAGCGTTTCTTTGGGTGTGGCCAGCAGATTGACGGCGGCGGAGAGCTTCTGCAGGAACTGAGTGGCCATGCTGGCCAGGCCCTGATTCTGGACCCAGTCCATGAGCAGGTCCAGGTTGGCCCGGATCTGCACGCCACGGGACCACTGGTAGAACCCGGCCACGGACCCTGAAGAAGCAGAACCTCCGGTTAGCCAGAGCAGCCTACAAGGCCAGCATAAACAGAACCCAAACAGTAAAAAATAAAACGAGCTGCAGAGATGCTGCTCAGATTTAACCTGCTGGTTCAGTAATAAACTCAGTTTTAAGACCTGATATTACTGATAATGAACATTTCAACATGAAATCTGCTCCTGTACAAAACCAGCCAACTTTCATTTCCATAAAGTTCTTTACTTTGTTCATGCAAACACTCAAACTGTTTCCATGAATAATAACATATTGACCAGATGGACCAGAACATGGCAACCCGAGATGATGAAGAGTCTCAGACATTACAACATGCATGACGGCGGTAACATAGCAACCAAAACAAGAAACGGCAGCCACCTTCAAAATAAAAGCTGATTTTAAAGATGGATTCAGATTTCTGTTCAAAGTGAACATTTATGAATGATTAACACATCCTGACTGTGTTGATGCAAATATTAAACATATAGCAGTTTGTCAAAAGCTAAAGTAAAGGGAGAAACAACCAAACGGCCATGATCCGCATTCATAAGGCTGGGGACGCTAAAGCTAAAGCGTGAGCTGCTACCTCTCTCCATGAGGCTGTTGAACAGCGAAGCGTTGATGAAGAAGAACAGGTAGGCACAGAGCTGCAGGGAGATGTCCGGATGCACCTGGAAGGCCGACAGGAGCTCCAGCGCCTCCTTCAGGACCTGCAGGATGTTGCTGAGGCTGACAGGAAGTCGCAGCTGACCGTCCTCAGAGAAGGGGTTCCCGTCCAGCAGGCCGCCCAGGGCCGGGTACATGCTCTGCAGGGGGACAAAGGCATGACGACTCTGAACTCTGAGGAGGCCTTTCACTGCACAGCTGAAATAAATGCAGCAGCAGAATCTCGTTAGAACGACAAACTTTCTCGTTTTGAGATAAAACTACACCGAGTTTACGATCGGTAAAAGGCAAAGCGGCTCAGAACGACTCCTGTGGAAAAGTTCAAAGGTTACAGAGGGAAGAAGTTTGTTTTTAAACCATCTGAGTATCTGCTTCTTCTGGCATGTGCACGTACACGTACACACGTACACGTACACACACACACACACACACACACACACACACACACACACACACACACACACACCATAAGTGAGATAGAGCCTTGAGGAGGAGCCAGCAGCTCAGCTGCGGTGCATGTTGGACCCCTGCTGGGAAGCAGCAGATGGCGGCTGGTTTTAACGGGTCGAGGTGAAAACCTGACAGCTTCAGCTCAGGAATCCGGTTTGCACATTGAGAACATTCAGTCATCCACAGGAAATCACAGGGAAGAGCTGCTTCTGCTCCTCCCTGCTCTGCTGACAGCTGCTTTCCTCTGCAGGATCATCTGGGCCCAAAACGCCTCAATACGTTAAAATACAGACGAGCACAGCAGAACTAAGAGCTTATAAAACACCACACTGAAAGCTGCTGCTGATTATTACCAATCCATAACCTATCGAAACTGGATCAGCAGAGCTCATTTCTTCAGTTCAGGATAAAATCCGTTGGTCTTAAAAGAGAACAGGATGTTCCTGTTTCCTTCACTGTAGAGGCTGCAGGACGACCTGCAGACGCTCCGATCATAAGAACCGATCAGCTGGCTGCGGCCTGCAGCAAACGCATCAACAAAGCAGCTTCTGGCTCCGTCCCTCTACAGAATCGTCCAACAGGAAGTCGGCCGTCAGCCGTCAGGGCGCAGCAGCGGCGCTGAGCTGCTGCAGTGGGTTTGGATCTGCAGGTAAAGTCCTGAGATCTTCTCCAGTAAAACAGGTTTGGCTGAAATTCTTTCTGGAATCATAATATACAAGAATAATAATCATCTGAGACCCAGCAGGGAAGCGGCCATCTTTACGGACATTTTGCATGATGCATCATGACCAACCGACTGAGGATGGAAGGTTATCCTGGTTCTGATTCTACCAGTTCTGCACATCTGACCTGAAACTTTTGCCCGTTTCTCAGTCAGGTTTGGTGGAGAAAACCTTTAAACAGCTGGTTGGTCAGATGGTGACCTTTGACCCCAGTCTCATCATCCCAGAATCAGAAAAATGTCTTTTGATAAGAGTTTGATTTATGGTTGTTGATAAATTTCAGTTAATGGTTTTAAAAGCTGTCAGTTTTATCTGAAAATGGATTTTTCTGTTTTCTCCACTGTTTGTTCTATGAGAAGGTTCAGAAATATTAAACCTGCAGATTAAATGCAGTGACTGCGACCGGCCTGTCTGAAACAGGAATGATTTTTCGGAGCCGTTTGTGGCGCTGTGAAATGTACCAGAAAATGAAAACAGAAACTCTGAACTTCCTGCAGAATCTGAAGTTCAACCATCGGTTTGCTGAAATGTGCCAGTGAATCCTGTGAGAATGTTTTCTCAGGTAGAAGTGAGCCTGGGACAGCGATGATGTGACTGGTTGTTTCCCAGCAGGTCCAGTCGGTGGAAGCTGTGCAGCTCCAGATAACTGCTGTCAGTGTTTACACTGCAGAGTGGAAAGGACGCCCCGCTCTCTCCCTCCCTGCTCTTTCCTGCCGGAGAGCGTTTCCACGCTGTTATTGTGTTCTGGGTCTGGAAAACGCTCAGTGAAAACAGACTGTTGTGTGAGCACAGCCAGGCTTCCTGCGTCACATGTGGCAGTGGGGGCAGACCTTGGTGAGGTAGTAGACCGACTGCTGGAAGGTGAACATGATGACCTCCTCCAGGACCGTCATGGCTTCCTCACAGGCCGACTGGGTGGACCACAGCTCCGCCTGCAGCCGCTCTGATGGAAACCAGAACACAACGCTTTTTACCACCTTCACAGGGCTGGAGGTCCTGCCGGCTCTAAAGAGGCAAACAAAATGTCCACCTTGGTCCATGCTGTCCCGTCTCCATGGCAACAGCTGGGGGACCTCATGCTGGATGAAGTGCAGCAGCTCGATGGAGTTTGCCATCCACAGAACCAGCGGCTGCAGACCTGAGATCAGTTCCTCCAGACTGAGCTGCTGCAGCTGATCGGCTGCATCGTCAACGGAGCTGCTGACGAACAGACAGGAAACACAGATGAAGCTGATCAGCAGCCCGTCTGCGTTTAATTTTGCTGCCTTTCGTGTGATGAAACAAGGTTTCTGAAACGTTTCACCTATAAAAATTAGAGGTGTGCCGATCGATCGGTCACCGATCATAATCGGGCCGATTTTCATGAAAAAGTGCATGATCGGCGATCATTGGCTCTTGTTGCCGATACCGATCATCACTGCATCTCATTTCCAGCCTGCCTGTGCAGCTGGTCTCCTCTTTCCTTCACTCTGCGCAAATGCGCAGCAACAAATCCTACGCGATGTGTAACTATAACGCACTGAGTGAAAGGGGAAGTTTGCGTGTTGTTGCGAAAAATTGAAGCAGGTCAAAATGCATCAACACAACGAAGCTAATACGACATAAAAACAATGCCATACTCGACGGAATTTGGCTACATCGAGGCTCACTGCAGTAAAAAAGACATACGGAGGATCAGATAGCAGGTAAAGCAGCGCACAGCTACAAACACTCACCCGGATTAGCATAGCGGTCAGAAAGCTAAACAAATAACCCGCAAAATTATTTAAGTCTTCGAGCTGCGATATAAGACGCTGGTTCTGCTCTCGCTGTTGAACCGCTGCTACGCTACAGGTAGTAATATTTGACAGACGGAGCTTCGCTTCTGCTCCACCTGGTAGTGACTCTCACACCGAACCTCTGCTTAAAGCTGCAGCATCTAACCTAAAAAAAATAAAGTTTATATACGTATTAAAACTTTCGCTGTCCTAACATGAGACAGATAATCTCTGAAAAAATAATCGACCTCCTCCCTGATCTGCATAATTACTCCGCTCAGTCAGAAAGCCACTCAGAACTAGCAGTAATCAGCTAGCCGCCATGCTATCAGGAAGTTTTCATTCAGTAACTCTGGATTGTTTATTGTAATGGATCCTGTTTTTGCCTTTGAATGTTGAGTTTTATACTTGAATTTTTTGGCAATGTTGAGAGGTTTTACTTTGGCTCTTTGTATTATTTAGCCTCTTCAGAGCCTTCATATGTTTTCAGCCTGTTAATATAGTATTATCAATAGCAGTACAATTTGCACAATGCCTGTTTTGTTTAGTTTTCTTCTTGAAAAAAGTTATTAAAAACAAGTTTTTGTCTAAATTAAGGTGAATTCATGGTTCCTTTTTCCACATAATGTAACCGGTAGGGTTTATGATAAAAAATAAATAAATAATAATTATGTGATCGGTATCGGCAGGAAAAAACCTGATCGGCACATGTCTAATAAAAATACTTGAATGTGACAAAATGTAGAAAAGTTTAGGTGTTTTATTATTTTTGTAAGACACAGATATTAGTTTAGTTTCTCTTTATAGACTGCAGTTAAACATCTCGATGATGTGGACTCACGCTTCTGGTTGCATTGCAGCGAGTTCCTTTGTCTTCTCCTGAAAGGTTAGATCACATGATCACATGAACACATGAACACATGAATTACTGTAGAAAACATGTGGCTGAGTTCAGACCAGCGTTCCTGCTGCTTACCCACGTAATGAGCTGGATCTGGCTGGCGATCCGGAGCAGCAGCTGCCTGAAGTGAGTCAGCTGGAAGGAGCCGGCGGAGCGCTGGATGCAGAGAATCAGCAGGAAAGCAGGAGTCAGCTTCGGTTCGTTCTCACTGGGATCCACCATGTCCAGGATCTCCTGCAGGACCCGTTCCTCCTGCTGCAGCTCATAGCGCAGCGCAGCCTCGGTGCCCTCCAGGCTCCTCCAGCAGGATGCCGGCGGTTTCCCCTGGAGCCGCTTCACAGTGATGCAGGAGCCGCAGGACGAACAGGAAGTGCCAGTGTCAGAGCCCGGGCGGAGCCGGGCCATCCAGGGCGGAGCAGGAGGAGAACCCGACCCGCCGGTGGGATCCTTGAACAGGAACAGGTAGTGCTTCCCCAAACCAATCAGGTCTCCAGGATTCAGTTCTACTTCCTCGTCCAGAAGGAAACCGTTTCTGGTGACGGGGGCCCCGTGGAGGGGCCTCAGCAGGGTCACAGTCTTTCTCTGCTTTCCTGAGGAACTCTGGGAGTTGGAGTCCAGGCGTCTGACACGGCAGTGCTGCGGCGACACGTCAGGAGCAAACAGGAGGATGTCGACCTTGAGCCGCTCCTCATCCTCTCCGGTACTGTGCTCCTTGCAGCAGCCGAAGATGGTGCTGCTCCCGCTCATCAGGTAGATCACAAAATCCTAAAAGATCAAAATCAATCACTTCCAAATCCTGCAACACCAGACTGCATCTGCTTAGGACTCTTATTTTGAAATAAGAAAGGAAGTAGTTGTTGAGTTGCTCCTTTATGTTGACATGATCAGCTAATAACTACAGATCAATAATCAACAAGGCCTGTAAAAACAGAGGTGAACATGCTAACGCTATCCTAGCCTAGACCTGATGATGCCAGACGGAGTTAAACTAAACAAATGAAGTAAAGATGAAACTGGAAAGAAGCTGCTAACATTATTACAGAAGCTGGAAACTGTCGTAGATTTAAATATGGTGTCTGTCACCGTTATCTCCCGCTAATCCAGCAGACTTGGCGCATCTTCTGGATCTGCCAGGGTGTCTGGGATTGGACTGATCCCCTTGTGTAACAGTCAGGAAATCAGCCAGCAGTGTGAACGGAACCAGGATTAGGCGCTAAGAATACAACCTGGAGGGGCAGGATGAGGCGAGGCGGGGCGCAGTGAGGCGAGGGGCGGCGATGTGGGGCGCAGCGAGGCGAGGGGCGGCACAGCGAGGCGAGGGGCGGCGATGTGCGGCGAGGCGGGACACAGAGAGGTGAGGGGCGGCGAGGCGGGACACAGCGAGGTGAGGGGCGGCGATGTGGGGCGCAGCGAGGCGAGGGGCGGCGAGGTGCGGCGAGGCGGGACACAGAGAGGTGAGGGGCAGCGAGGCGGGACACAGAGAGGTGAGGGGCGGCGATGTGGGGCGCAGCGAGGCGAGGGGCGGCGAGGTGCGGCGAGGCGGGACACAGAGAGGTGAGGGGCAGCGAGGTGGGACACAGAGAGGTGAGGGGCGGCGATGTGGGGCGCAGCGAGGCGAGGGGCGGCGAGGTGCGGCGA
>NW_015115777.1:45160-48770 GCF_001443285.1 Poecilia latipinna
GCGCTGCGAGGGGCGGCGAGGTGGGGCGCAGCGAGGTGAGGGGCGGCGATGTGGGGCGCAGCGAGGCGAGGGGCAGCGAGGTGCGGCGAGGCGGGACACAGAGAGGTGAGGGGCAGCGAGGTGGGACACAGAGAGGTGAGGGGCGGCGATGTGGGGCGCAGCGAGGCGAGGGGCGGCGAGGTGCGGCGAGGCGGGACACAGAGAGGTGAGGGGCAGCGAGGCGAGGGGCGGCGAGGCGGGGCGCAGCGAGGCGAGGGGCGGCGAGGCTAAACGTTACTCATCAGATTAATAGATTATTGAAAACTAATTTAATAAATTGAATATTAACGGAAGTATACAGACTCAAAAATGGCAGTTTGCTGAAAGAACACAGTCAGAGCTGTAATTAGTCAAAACTGTAAAATATATATAAACATTTTGCATTTAAGAAGGTTTTACCCAGAACTTCTCAACCAGCAGTTTGTTTCCAGCTTCAAACTGTGTAAAGAAATCTCCTAATAATCACGGCTGCTGTTATTAATCAGTTAATGTAAAACAGGAATGGCTCCTCTGCATCTGTAACAACTGAGGATTTTTAGATCAAACGTTCACTAAAGTAAAGCTGCCACTGACTTTTACACAGTGAAATGTTGAATTTCTTTTTTTATGAAGCAGTTCAATTATTTATTTGTATTTTTAATGAATTTCCAATGTTGCATAAAATAGTCTTGAGTTCTGAAATAAAACTGCAGAAGGAGCCATTTTCCTTTATTCACTGAAGTGATTACGGGTCAGGATAACGGGTCGCTGCCGGGCCGGTTCCTCAGCTGAAATGCTTGTTTATGCTCCTTCAGTCGGCCTGGAACAGCACAGCATTAATAACATCAGCTATCGCTTCCTATTTTAGGTCAACTGACACAACACAGACAAGCCTTGCTTCTTTGCTTTGGCTCTGGTTCTGGTTCTGGTTCTGACCTATTGTCAGGAGAAAGGAGCCGGCAGCGCGCCGCAGAGCTAGCGCCATACTGCACTGTCAGCGATCTCCTCCTCCAGCTGCAGCGGCCGCAGCGATAAACACGCAGCACTTCCTGCAGCTGGACGGAGCCGCTCTGCTGTAGGAACCGGGTCAGGGGGAGAAAGTGGTTCGACCCGGCCCTGAAGTCCAGAAAACAAAACTCTAACGCTGCCAACTTATTATTGTTTCAGAAGCAGGATGTGGTCAGCATCTGTCAAACATTCAGGAGAGTTTCTTTACTTGGACTTCTGTGGGCACGAAATGACAGAGCAGATATTCAGAAATAGATCTGCTGGTTCTGTAACTCCTTTCTAAGAAAGCGCTCGTATTGGACCCAGGTACCAAAATGTGACGAGGCTCAGGGATTAACAGATGATAATCCAGAGCTCTCATGCTGCTTCTCTCCATGTCGTCTCTTAACACACTGGAGGGATTTTCTGAGCAACATCTAAATGTTCAAGTAGAGAACAGATCCAAACTTTACTACGGTATTTTATGGTATTTATTCCAATAAATGATGAAAGCTTGTGATTAGTTAAAGTATTTGTACATTGTGTCTGGTTGTACATCTGGGAATGCTTACACATCAAACTGCAGCAGCCACATCAAGCAAAACAGCCGTCTGAAAAACCAAGCAACATGGGAATTTAATCATGTTTTTAAACGCTTGTTACTTGAAGCTCTAATGGAAATATGAGTGTCTGGTTTTATTTAGAGCTTTATGCAGGAAGTCTCCGTGTTTCCTCTGGAGGAAACATACAGTCTGCTGTTAGGTAGCGCTAGACACGCTACGTGCTAACTGTGCTAAGTGCTAGCCCGCTACATGCTAACTGCACTAAGAGCTAGCCACGCTATGTGCTAACTGCGCTAAGTGCTAGCCACGCTATGTGCCAACTGCGCTAAGTGCTAGCCATGCTATGTGCTAACTGCGCTAAGTGCTAGCCCGCTACGTGCTAACTGCACTAAGAGCTAGCCACGCTAAGTGTTTTCCAGCATCTCGTTGCGGGGCGTCGTCTCTGATATTAATATAAGTTATTAATGAGAGCTGATGGAAGGAAAACCGTGACAAAATGTTTTTAAAACAGAGAAGTCAGAAATGTAATCTCTAATTGGTGCGCCTGTAGTACTTCTCGTTATTAACTGACGGTCCTTATGAAATGCTAAGGTGAATTCCCGCCCGCGGTCTCTCTGCATGTTCTCCCTGTGCATGGTGGGTTCTCTCCAGGTACTCCGATAGCCCACCTGTCTGTGGTCGTAGCCCTGCAGCAGCAGGAAGTAGGGGAAGTCAAAGGGTGGGTGAATGGAGTACTGCGTGGCGTTGTCGTCGCTGCTCTCCGTCTCTTCCTTCTCCAGGCCGAGTCGCAAAACCTTGGTGTCGGCCTCGGCCTCCGGGTTCTCTCTGACTGCGCTCCGCTGGGCCCGGCCCGCCTCCCTCTCCGTGGCAGACAGGTCCATGTCGCTCAGGCTCCTCCAGAATCCCGGGCCCTCCATGTCCTCCCCCCCGCTGTCCACGAACAGGGACGCCACTCTGGACCGGTTCTTCTGCAGCTTCCGGGCCTGAGCGTTCACCCCTGGAACCACAAGACGCATCGTCAAGCGTTCTGCCTCCGTCAACGTCTGAGAGGTTTCAAACCAACTGGGTCACCAACTGGGTCACCAGCTCAAAGACCTTTATAAAACCTTAATGAATCAAATGTAAGACCTTTATCTCTAAAGACAAACGGACTCTAAACAGCCTGAGTCTGTTTTAACAGACATGATGGTTCGTTAAACTCACAGTGTTCCTGTGAGAGAAAATCACATCACCCGTAAATACTACGTTTTTTTTAAAATAATTAAACTGTAAAAAAGTTACAAAACATTTTAGGTTTTTGAGAACAAAAAAAAAAATCCATCCCTGGATCTCTGGAGTGTTTAGCTTAATCCAAAACACAAACAGAAGAGAGCTTTTGTTTATGAAATCTTGTTTACAGTGGCCGAAATTCCCCTGAAATTGGTCTGGTAAACCAAACCGACCCAAACATAATGCTCGACTGCACTGGCGCCGCCTCGATGCAGCAGAACCGGAGGACAGCTGGGGGCGGGGCGGGGCGGCCCTCTATCTGATATCAACAGCCGCTCCGTCGCGCTGACGTAACACAAACACCATTCAGCACTGCTGGAGCCGGTAAGCACAGAGGAATGTCCAGAGAGACGATTCACACCCCTCTCTGCTGCTGCTGCCACGACGGGGGCGGGGTTACCTGTCTGCATGGGGTTACCTGTCTGCATGGGGTTACCTGTCGGTACAGGGTGGGGGTTACCTGTCTGTATGGGGTTACCTGTCTGCATAAGGTTACCTGTCAGTACACGGGCGGGGTTACCTGTCTGTATGGGGTTACCTGTCTGTATGGGGTTACCTGTCTGCATAAGGTTACCTGTCAGTACACGGGCGGGGTTACCTGTCTGTATGGGGTTACCTGTCGGTAAGGGGTGGGGGTTACCTGTCTGTATGGGGTTACCTGTCCGCATGGGGTTACCTGTCAGTACACGGGCGGGGTTACCTGTCTGTATGGGGTTACCTGTCTGTATGGGGTTACCTGTCGGTACAGGGTGGGGATTACCTGTCTGCATGGG
>NW_015115777.1:52330-57407 GCF_001443285.1 Poecilia latipinna
AGTATGGGGTGGGGGTTACCTGTCTGTATGGGGTTACCTGTCAGTATGGGGTGGGGGTTACCTGTCTGTATAGGGTTACCTGTCTGTATGGGGTGGGGGTTACCTGTCGGTATGGGGTTACCTGTCGGTACGGGGTGGGGGTTACCTGTCTGTATGGGGTTACCTGTCGGTACACGGGCGGGGTTACCTGTCTGTATGGGGTTACCTGTCTGTATGGGGTTACCTGTCGGTACAGGGTGGGGATTACCTGTCTGCATGGGGTTACCTGTCGGTAAGGGGTCGGGGGTTACCTGTCTGCATGGGGTTACCTGTCTGTATGGGGTTACCTGTCGGTACACGGGCGGGGTTACCTGTCTGTATGGGGTTACCTGTCTGTATGGGGTTACCTGTCGGTACGGGGTGGGGGTTACCTGTCTGTATGGGGTTACCTGTCGGTACACGGGCGGGGTTACCTGTCTGTATGGGGTTACCTGTCGGTATGGGGTGGGGGTTACCTGCCGTGATGGTGTCTCGGTGCTTCAGGCTCTGCTGCTCCACGGTGGAGCGGTGCTGGATCTCGAAGCGCCTGAAGAAGCCCTCCTTGGGCTTCCAGAGCGCCTGCAGAAGCAGGGGCCTCTCGTTGGCCCCCACCACCCGGAAGCACTCCCTCCTCCACTCGTGATCGGCCCCCGTCTGACCAATCACGTCGCAGAGCACGTAGTCGGTGGCGTCCTCTTTCTCCAGACAGTACCTGTGCGATAGGAGCATGGCTGTCATGTTGTATTAATCAGGTTTTAGTGTGATTGCCATTTATCCAATGATTAATCAGAATAATCGATTACTAAAATAATTGTCAGCTGCAGCTCTACTATGAATACTTTTGCTAAGCACTGGATGTTTTCTTCAAACTGTAAATATTGATTTCCTATCTTAAAGTGAAAATTGGAAGACTCATTAGTATATTTTATTTCATGAACATTGAGAGGCGATCGGCTTCCAGGGCCGGGCTGTAGGGGGCGCTCTCACCTCTCCAGGGCCTCCCTCACCAGCTCCCTGGCGCTGGAGTGGCTGGTGGCCAGCACGCTCTTGTAGTGGGCTCCCTGGCAGATGTCGCTGCCGAAGATCTTCAGGATCCCCGGGATGGAGCGCTGGCTGGAGAGCTCGGCGGGGTCGTCGGCGGCCTGGGGGTCAGGACCGCCCTGGGTCGGGCCCCGCCGGCTTGCCTCCCGCAGGTTGGGGCTGTAGTTGAAAACCGTGGACAGCCGGTTGTTGTGACGCCGGATCTTGCTCTTGGCCGGCTGCCGGACGCCGACGCTCTCTGCGGAGCGGACGGCGCCGTCCGACTTGTTGGACCTGAGCGGAGGAGCAGAGTCAGGCTGCAGAGCCTTCAAACGTTTCTGTTTATGCTTCAACAAACTCTCTGCTTCTACCAAACAATATCTAATAATGTCTCTGAGTCCTTTGGATGCCAGCAGCTATTTATAATAACCGCATGGGATTTACTTTGAAACTGGCCTTACTGAACAGGGTTTTATTTTAGTCTTTATTCTGTTTAATTTTAGTTTAATTAAGAGAATATAGCCATAAAATTAGGAGAATAAAGACTCAATCTGACCAGAAAAAACATCTAAAAATTACAAGATATAAATCATTTTAACGAGAAAAAGGTCTTGATAGTTATCGTGATCTGACATGAGCAGCTCAGTCGTTTGCCTGATCGTTTCAAAGCTCTGCTTATTGTAATGACTTGATGCTGCTGTGTTAAAAGTATTTTCTATCTGTAAAACTTAAACCAAAGTAGAAGTTCACAAGATGATCAACATTTCTCATTTTTTCTTATTTTTTATGTCAGAGTTCTCATAAAGTTACGAATTCATTCTCCTAATATTGCAATTTTACTCCGGTGATATTTGGACTATTGTATGTTTTTATTCTTGTAATTAAAAACAATCTCAGCCTGGCCCAAATACTCCAAATAAATCAAGCAGTAAACACAAAACAAGATGGCGGCGCGGGCCGTGCTGACATCACTCTGAACTACGGAAACCCAATAAACGCTTTGGACAAAAATATCAATGTCCCAAAAATTTAATCTTAAAAAATGAAAGGCCAGATTGATCGGCAGCCTTTCTGTAGATCTACTTTGCTTTGATTGCCACTTTGCTGATGTTGCATCAGAATTTTTCCATTGTGGGAGAATTTAGGATATTTTTATTCTTTATCCACATTTTTCCAGACCTGGAAATGACTTCAATCACGTGTCTTGGTTTTCCAGATTACAAAGGAATCCTGCGTTCCCAGTCTGGGCGGGTTGCTCTGTAAAAACACACAACCCGCCCAGTGTGCACCCAGGAGTCTAGTAAAGGGTTTAAATAAGTTTCATCTCCTCCTAAACTGTTAAAAGAGGCATTGAAACACCAGAACAATGCTGAAAGGCAGAAAATGACTTTAAATCCAGACACCATCATGATTTCACAAACATTACCAGCTGACTGTACTCTAAAAGTATTTTTAAAGGACTTTATTAAAGAAAAAACAGTTATCCAACCTGGCCCTATGTGAAAAATAAATACTTCCCCTCGTTACATTATGGGGTTGAAAATATGACACATTTTTCAGTTCAGTCTCACTGAACACACCCTGATTACTGCAAAATGAGAAGAATCAACAAACCCCTGAAACAGAACTGGTCTGACAACATGAGGTAGGCCAGACCGCAAGATCCAAATGCAACAAATGAAGCCACGACTTGAAGGAAACAGACAATTATGCTCAAAATCCTTTAAATGCGGATTGATTGAAGCATTTCTGCAAAAAGGAGCATCAGCATTTCTTCACAATGATGTAAAAGACTGATTTCAAGTTTTCCAAACACTTGATGGAAGATAACCAATTATTATTATCTACAGGAGGCAATAACTTGATAAAAGTTATCTCATAAATTAAATCAATATCTGAGAACTGATGTAGTCAGGTTAACTTTGTACAACATTAAAATTTGCATGTGTCAGAATTAAAGAGTTAAAAACTTATACAAGTTACTTTGGGGGACTGTGAGGTGGAACTCTCTTATTTTATGAGTTAAAATCAATTATTTCATGATGCCAATCAGTCCACGCAGCTGTTTTCTGTAACCATATGGCCACAACACAGTTAAATCTAATGCTAAAAGTAAATATTTGTAAATTACTGAACTTACTGGACAGATCCATTGCTGGGTTTCCTCCCCAGTTTGGCCAGGCGCCTTTTGGGAGAGCGGATGAGCAAACCCACGGGGAAGTTGAGGGTTTGTTTATTTACGTGGCTGCTTCTCTCCTCAGAAATCATCGTTTGACTTCAGTTTGTCTACAGAAACACGACGGAACCACCGAGACAGCCGACGTGGGCAGAGGTTCGCATTCTCCCTCCGCTGCCCCGCTACAGCTAGCGGCGGGAGACGGGAACTTTTCCGGATTAGAAAAGCTCAAAAAAGTTTAATCCACAAGACAAACCTTTTTCCCCAGAAGAAGACGTAAAAAGAAGCAGAAAAACCGCTCCAACAGACGCTCGTGCTTCCGTTACACAGACCGTTATCCGAACCGTTTCCAACCGTAAGTTCACATTCCTTCACGGGAAAGAAGGAAACCCGGAGAAGTTTCAGAAGTTTACATTAAAATTCGTCGACATTGGGATCCAAAATGCAGTAAACCGGCAGTCCGTTTGCGGGAAAAAGTTTCTGGGAAAGCAGTGAAGTTCCATCCCGGGTCACGTTGGCAGCCGTTATGTCCAACACGGAGCGCTGACTGAGCGGACTGGATGGATCAACCTGCCGCCGCTGGAGCGCGAGCTTCCTCACTGACGTCACGAGCACCAGGAGGCGGGGCTAACTCACGCGCTCTCGTGTATATGGCAAGCTAAATTAACATTTAATGGCCAGACTTGAACATGTAATTTTACAAATAAAAATAAAAGTATCAAATTTGTGCATTTAGTCAACAAGACTTGAGTCCATATCCTACAAGCATAAAATATGTATTGAAATGAAGATGATCTAAGTTAACCCAGATGCCACAAAAGCTGAAGTGGTAGATTAGTTTGAACATGGAAACTAATAATCAGCTTGTTCCATTTCTTTATTCTCTAAACAGTAAGACTGTCTGCTGCTGCAGCAGATTTCAGGTTAACACCCAGACTGTCATAAATGTACAAGTTAAGTGGGTCCTTTTTGACCGGTTGAGGTAATCTTTTTGCAGTATCTTTGTAATGAAAAGTTTTAATCACTTCATATTCCAGGTATTCCTCAAGAAACATGTTACTGATATCATGCAATTCAAATTTTTAATTTACCTCTTATACATTTTAAGAAATAGCATGTTTTATGTCACTACCCCATTCTTCCGTGAGTGGGTCCAAAATGACCCGCATTCATTTCCTATGGAATTTAATGGGAATCTTTGTTTCTTACCAACTGTGACTGTCAGGAAAACATTTTTTTGTGAACCAAACACACTGAGACCTAAGTGTCACCCCTGAATAATATTATTTTACACAGCAAGAACTCTAAGTATTATCTTTATTTTTTATCTCACAAATGTGTTTGTGTCAGTCATGAGTACTGTGAGCGTTATTGTCACAAATCAACATATTAGTCTTCTTCAAAGTTAGCTAGTTATCTAACCAACTAGGTAACATTACCACCTGTACTTTATTGTGCATGTGTATTATTTGTGTGTGTGTCTCTGTGTGTGTCTGAAACCCTGGATGAGAAAACCAAGAGAGAGAGTGTTGAATGAGATGCAGAACCTGTTGATCAATGTGTTCAAGGTTCTTTCTTTTATCATCTCAATAAATAAAATAAAAATTCATAGCTATAGAAATAAATGCATAAATAAATGAGCCAGAAAAGTATAGAGTGCCTTCTCTGGGTCAGGGAGGATGTCTTGCCCCAAGTGGAGGAGCTCAAGTATCTCAGGATCTTTTTCACCAATGAGGGAAAAATGGAGCAGGAGATCAACAGGCGGATCGGTGCAGCGTCTGCAGTGAAGCATGTGCTGTACCAATCTGCACTGATCTGCACCGATCTGAACCGATCTGAACCGATCTGTACCGATCTGTACCG
>NW_015115778.1:0-862 GCF_001443285.1 Poecilia latipinna
TATGACAACTTGTCATTAACCTCACCAAAAAATGTCTTCGCTATGACAACTTGTCATTAACCTCACCACAAAATGTCTTCGTTATGACAACTTGACATTAATCTAGACAAAATGTCTTCGCTATGACAACTTGTCATTAACCTCACAAAAAATTTCTTCATTATGACAACTTGTCATTAACCAAGAAATCATGATCTAACATAAATTTGTCATAATAGTAGTCATAATGATTTAATTATTACACTAGCAAAAGCTTTAACAAAACAATGATTAATAATTCCCCTCCCTGAAATAAAGCAAAACAAGTAGGACAAGCAATAAAGATTTCACTAAGCTTTATTACTCGGTCAAATTATTTGATAACAGACTCATTAACAATTTCTTTTACATCAACTAAAGTGGAACAAGTAGAACCAGTTATGAATATGTCATTAAGTGTCATTAATATTAACTGTTACCTCAAGTAAAGTGAAACAAGTAACAAGTTATGAAGACATCATTAAGTGTCATTACAATTCATTAATATTAACTATTACCTCAAGTAAAGTGAAACAAGTAACAACAGTTATGACAAAGTCATTAAGTGTCATTAATATTAACTTTACCCCCAAGTAAAGTGACATAAGTAACAGTTATGACAAAGTCATTAAGTGTCATTGATATTAACTTTTACCCCCAAGTAAAGTGACATAAGTAACAACAGTTATGACAAAGTCATTAAGTGTCATTACAGTGTCATTAATATTAAATGTTTCTGCAAGTGAAACAAGTAACAATTATGACAAAGTCATTAAGTGTCATTACAGTGTCATTAATATTAAATGTTTCTGCAAGTGAAACAAGTAACAATTATGACAAAGTC
>NW_015115778.1:6503-8636 GCF_001443285.1 Poecilia latipinna
CATGTCAGGTGTTATGTCATGTTTATGACAGTGTCATGACAGTCTTATTCAAACCCCCTTCAAATAAAGTGTTACCCAGCTTTATTGCAGCCGTTCTCCTGGTACTGCGTACCAGCACCGGTCTTGAATTTCACACAAGATCGGCTTACTTTCACCCCTGGGTTCAGTATTTGTAGATTTTTGACTGACTTTCAATGCTACTTAACAACAGCCAATCCAAGAGCGGTGTTCCTTTGTCTTGCTTCTGATTGGCTGAATCTCCAAAGAGTGGCCATGAGGAAGACCGAACCATTAAAGCAGGCAGATGTGAGCATTTTTAGCAAACACCAAATGTACATTAATATGATATGCATTGTGGAAACAGAAACTAACAGCTGCAGAGTTAAGCCTTTTGCAGTTGTTTCAGTGCCCACAAAAAACAGGAGTCCACTGTCTTGTATAAAAATCTATTCATGTGCTCAGGGGCGCGGTAAAGGGGTGAAAACTGATGACGATTCTAGGGGCCCTGACCAGCAGGGGGCCCTCCACAATTTAATTATTTATATTTTGTTCAAAGACATAAAATAAAAAAATAGGGGTCTTGTCAAATATAAAATTAATCATATTAAAAGATTGTTTTTAAGCAGTAAAAATTTTAAGTTACCCCTCCCAGACCAAAAAACACACATCTGTTTTTGCCCTGAAAAACAGGTTCCTCCTGATACATCCTCTCCTGAGTGAAATTAAAGCTGCAGTATGTCACTTTTATATAAATATGTTTTTCACATATTTTTTAAAACTGTCATTATGTTGTGACAGTATGGTATGAGAGGTAATCTGTGAAAAATCTCTCTGCCTTCTCCCAGTGCTAGAAACAACCAGTCAGTGGCAGGAGAGTTTTAGTGCTGTCAATCACAATCTCATGTGGTGCTGCTCATCCTTTCTTCCCCTCGCTCTGTGCTATTCTGCAGCTTATTCTGCAGCTAGCATAGCACAGAGCTGTGCAGATTCGAACTGTGAATGCACAGTTTCTTGTAATGATAAGTTGTTTCTCCCCCATTAGCACATTTAGCAGTGAGGGAATGGGGCTAATTGACAATGCTAAGTGCGTCCTACTAGTTCTGATTGGTTGTTTTTGTCAGAACGGTGCATTACTTTAACCAGTAATAGTAATTTAGGGATTGATTGTTTTCACAGATTATCTGTCTCATAACAAACTACTATGAAATGCATGTCATAGCAGTTTGTTATGAGACAAAGTTGTCACCATGGTGACAACTTTAGCAAATATGGAGAAAACATATTTAGGCCCGAGCAGCTAAGCGCTGCGAAGGCCTATTGTAATCGTGCTGTTTATTATTATGATTCTTCACCCAAATGAATTGGCTTTTTGGGGGCTTTATCATTTTCAAAAACTCACCAAACTTGGCGGGCGCATAAAGCCTGTGTAAAATTTACGTATTTTAAGGTACCCAAACAAGAAACGGCTCAAGGGCGCCACCTAGCAACTTTCAAAAGACCCTTTCCTATTCACTTGCTTCATCGTAGAGACTTGAAATTTGGTACACTTGTAGAGCTCCCCAAGACACTCAGAATTTACAATTAATGTCATAGTGCAAGTATCACAGAATGGTGTTGAACACTGCCGAAGGCATCAAAGCGGATCGCATGGAGGACGGCGCGCGAGCGTCGGCGGTGGCCGGCGGGAGGCGGTGCTGAGGGGAGGCGGTGGCTGGGGGTAGGAGGTGCTGAGGGGAGGCGGTGCTGGAACATACGCGGTGGCTATAGGCTTGAGCGGCGCTTGGCTGCGAGGGCCGCTTGAGGCTCCGCGGAGCTTTAATTAGGCCCGAGCAGCTAAGCGCTGCGAAGGCCTATTGTTTTTCAAATGTTGATTATTATTAGGCCCGAGCAGCTAAGCGCTGCGAGAGCCTATTGAAACTGTGCTGTAAATTATTAGGCCCGAGCAGCTAAGCGCTGCGAGAGCCTATTGAAACTGTACTGTAAATTATTATTATTATTAGGCCCGAGCAGCTAAGCGCTGCGAAGGCCTATTGTTTTTCAAATGTTGATTATTATTATTATTATTATTAGGCCCGAGCAGCTAAGCGCTGCGAAGGCCTATTGTTTTTCAAATGTTGATTATTATTATTATTC
>NW_015115778.1:12992-20887 GCF_001443285.1 Poecilia latipinna
GTTTAATTGCAATTTGACTCCAATGCGCCCCCTAGGTTAATCAAACAGCTGTATCTCCTCTCTACATGGCCCAATCTGCTCCAGATTTTGGGTGCATCGCCAGGGAATGCTGCCGAAGGCATCAAAGCGGATCGCATGGAGGATGGCGCTCGAGCGTCGGTGGTGGCTGGCGGGAGGCGGTGCTGGAACATCCGCGGTGGCTATAGGCCTGAGCGGCGCTTGGCTGCGAGGGCCGCTTGAGGCTCCGCGGAGCTTTAATTTTTATTAAAATTATGTACTGCATCTTGAATAAAATGCAACTACATAGCATTTTTGAGAAGTCTGGATTGCTTTATGTGTAGTTGCACACTGCTTTTGGCTGTTGCTCATGGGGAGAGACATTTCAGTAATCTAAAACTGATAGAAAAAATTAAACAACCTACTTGCATACTGGATGTGTACTGTTGGATGTTAAATTCATGAGCAGTAAATATTGTGCTAATTAACAGTATTGAACCAAAGAAAGCAAGACAGATGCAAGCCTTTAAAATTGTGACGCTTTTTATGGGTCAAGTAGACTCAAAAAATTGTAACAGCAGCTGCACGGGGGGGCCAAACAAATTTTTTGTCAGGGGGCCCACGATTTCTGGCAGCGCCCCTGCATGTGCTTCACTTTTTGAAGGAAATTACTAACTTTTTTCTTTCACTCTGAATGGTTGAGTATCGAGGTGAGGCCAACAGATTTTGAACAAATGGAAATGATTTACAAGTGTAACAGCATCACCATGACGCGCCGCTTGATAAATATATGAGAAACTTCATATGAAATTTATTTGGGTTTATTTAAAATGTAGCGGACACAAAGATGAAAAAGAAAGGGAGAACAGTGCAGGAAAGGTTTAAAGGTGAAAAGGAGTCAGGCTAGAAGTCTTTTTCTAAACCTGCAGAAAGAAAAAAACCGAAGCAGAGAAACCACAACAACAATCAGCCAACAACAATCAGCATGCACATTTATAACAATGGCAATTCTGGCACCACTGAAAAGTTCACAGGAAAGGCTTAGTGGCAACTGCAGCTAAACTAAGAGTTTATCTGACAAACACCTGAATCTAAAGACCACTGTGTGTGTGTGTTTAATAAATGAACTTTTTTTCAAAATCTTCAAATTTCCTAGGAGTTACATTTCTCATAGCCCTGGGATATGTTTGCATGCTGACCAGTTATTAAGCTTTAAGCTCATTCAATGAAGTTGTCTGTATTTTGTTCCAGGTACGACGTTTCAATTCTCACCTCGGCGTGTAACGACAGCTCCCTGCTCCGCCACCCCGACCGCCGCTCCCACCCCTCCATGTACGCCATGGTTCAGAAACCCCACCACCTCTCTCAGCCCACAGCCTGCAAAGGCGACATGGCAGCCATGATCGATATGAAGAAAGACGAGGCCGACCACGACCGAGACGGAGTCCCGTACGACACTCTACACATCTATGGCTACGAGGGACCAGAGTCTCTGGCAGCAAGCCTCAGCTCTCTGGACAGTTCCTCCTCAGGATCAAACTTGGATTACGACTTCCTCAATGATTGGGGGCCGAGGTTCAAGGCACTGGCTGAGCTGTACGGCGTGGACGGTGCCGACTACTACCATCAGTACTGAGAGCAAACGTGAGAACCCCCCACCCACCGAGTGCCTCACAAGTTCACGTCTTGTGCGTTGGTGGTTGAAAACAGCCATAGAAATAGGACGGACAGAAAACAGGAACATCTTCTTACAGTAGGCAGACAGCCGAGCGTCTCCAAGACACTTCGCCAAACACAATTTTGTTTTTTACTCTATCACGTGTGATTCAGCAATCCATTTATGTTTGTGTCTCTTATCTATTCACTCATAATCACTAAGCAACCTTCTGGATCAAAATCCAAGAGGTTCCAACACAATGAATGAAGGTGACATCAACAAATATACCAATTTTCATCTGGTTTTCATTTGTGATCGAACATCGGAGCACCCTATGGATGCAACACAAGATTCAGCAACTGGTCAAAGAACTTGCAGAAGAGGATTTAACCTTTCTATTCCACTTGAAAACAGATGCTAACAGATGAAAGGCTGCAGAATTTAGCCAATCAGAATTAGCAAAACCAAAGCACTGTCATTTTAAAACAACTCCAATATTTGCTTATGCTAACGCTATTTTAATGAACCTTTAAACAATAGCACAATAGCATTGGGCCATTATGCATTAAAAAAAGATCTTCCTCAGTGAAATTTACTTTAAAAATGGAACATATAGCATTACTCTCTGGAGTAAATATGTGGTAAAAGTGAATTTGTGTAAATAATGATGTTACAGCAATGGATATGATTTACTGATTGACTGGGTTTTTTTCAGGGAACTAGCCTGCAGGCTGCTGCTTGTTGGTTTTAGTGTGACAAGTGTCAGTTTAAAACAATGTGACCTTTCTAAGAGACTTGGGTTTTTATTTTATGCTCTAAAAATCTGGAAAGAAACTTGCCAAAATAAGACTTTCTTTGGTTTCTCACTCAAGGGCAGAGAGGCCATAGGGATGGTGTGATATAAAACTGTTGGTGTTTTAAAACTTTAATTTTTGTAATTGTTTGTACGCCTTGTAAACCTAATCAGAATTGATCTGGGATTCTTTGTATATGCTTTAACTCCAGTATGAAGCAACATTTTTGGTTACGCACATAGTGTTGCTGATAAATCCCTTTTTCTTCACCTATTCAAACTTTTGAACAAGTTTTCTAAATGTGAACACATTCATAAACTCTTGGACTTTATATGACTCTCTATGATTTTATATGAAGGATGAAACCGTATAGGCTTCCCAAAATTTCCAACATGGACTCTTATCTAAGAGAGGAAGTTTTATATTGGTTTCAGTCCTACTTGGTATATAACACACTCCAAGTGACAGCAACGCTTTTCTGAACTTTGTTATTTTCAAATAGAATTGCTTGGGGATTTTAATGTGCAAAAAAAATAATAAAATCACAGGAATTTGAGCTGTGAGGGTTTGGAGGTGTTTGATCACAGCGAGGTGCCGGCTGGCTTTTCTTTATCTAAGACATTATTAACATCCGTCTTTGGGAAATGTTTGGCTCTGAGCTCCCACTGCGATGTCTAGTGGGTTTTCACAGTGATATTTAATGTCTTCATGGAGAAAAGTCATTTTTCTTCTTTTTCGCTCACCATCGGGTGTCTGAGGAGCAGTCATGTTTAACAATTTAACATGAGTTAAATTTAGCCCATGTTTTGATTTTTATGGGCCAAGACCTGAACAGAAACCCAGTTTGGAAGGTGGTGTGTGCCTTCATGGGCCAGACTACCTCTGTGCTGAAAGAGAACAAAACTAGACAATAGAAAGACAGAAAGGAAATGGCTCTACTGCTGCTCTGACAGAATTACAGCTTGTTCCTGGCTTTTATTTGACAGAACTCATCACAGTTATTGTTGTGATGAAAGCTGAGTCCTCAGAGGCAGAGTCAAACAAACCAAACTGACTCCGATCAGGAAGCACAGAGCAGCAGTAGCAGCTTGTTGGGCTGCAGTGATGTGCTTTGATAACTTTAACCTCTCAGCCTTTTTGGCTTCTGTCCGCTCATCGAACCTCCAACCTAATATCAAAGTTTTCTTTGGCTGATTATTGATCTGTGGCTCAGATTTCTTTTTAAGAAAGCATTCAAAATATTTTTGACTTCCTGAAATGAGTCAGTAGTTCATGATGGTGTCGTCTCACCATGTGTGAGAGAACAATCACTGCAAAACAGAATTTTAATGTTATTTTTACAAATGCACCATATATATCAGCATCTGTATCGGACAATATTTGTTATTTTCATCAGTATAGGTCTGATGAATACACATTTTCATATCGGTTCATCCTTAAAAACTTTTTAATCAAATTATTACAAATTCCCAATTTGAGCCATAGACAACAACCTGCTAAGTCACCACGGTTAAGCTAACTGTTTTTGCTAGATTAGCAAAAACAGCTGTCTACATTTGTATTCCCCTGACAATCTGCCAACTTTTCCTTAAAGATTTGACAGAAGCTGCCATTATTTCCAAATACTCCATGATTCCTGACCAGCTTTGCTGTAAAAACCTGAGCAGATTTGACGTACTCTGTTTAGCCTTCCTGTTATCTCCTGAAATGGTCTGTCTCTTTGACTGTAAACATGTCATGATAGTGGCTACATGTATTCAACATGCTGAATACACAGTTTCTGCTTAATTAGATTCTTACAACTCCATTGTGCTTTAATTTGACTTCAAATACTTTGATACTGCAAGCTAGCTTCTAGCTGTCTTCATTCAGTAATAACATCCACACTAAAGAGTTTTGACCTGTGACTTGGCAGGTCGTTCGTCCTATTTTTGACACAAGCTAAAATTTGTCCAATTCTGGTCTCAAGTCAATTTCTTGTTGCAACTTTTGTTGACTTTTAGTGCAGCTATGAAAAATAATGAAGACTTTGCAGGGTACAAAATGCAGTTTTAAGAATCTTGAAGGCTTTGCAGCCTTTGTCATTTGTCCAAGTTTAGTGTTCATATTTTTTATTAGTTATCTTTTTATTTTCACAATAAATATAAAAGTGGAAGCTATCGATAGCTATCAACGCATAGCTATCGATGCTGGGGTGACAGAAAATCAATAGATAAATGAAACTGTGAGGATTTTTACATAAACCAGCCAAAGAGACGCTGAATGGAATCTAAAATAATCTTAATTTATTACAAAAAAGGTAAAAAATAATTAAACAATGAAGAACTGGGCCCAAAACTGAGGTCAACATAGCAAACTACAACTCAGGTAGTAACACAAAGAACTCCATCACAAAACTGACCTCACAAATAAGACATGAGGAGAACTTAAATAGTGAATGATCAGACCACTGCTGACACATGAGGGGTAATTAAACATACAAGAACTTAAACAAATACTAGTGAATACAATACCAAATCTTTAAATTAAATAAACATTAGAATAAAACTACCAAATAGAAGAAACCTTAAAGAAATGGTCAAATTAAACTAAAGAAAACCAAATTTCCTCGTCCCCTGGCAAACAAATGGAATGATCTGCTTTGGAGGTTTGCCAGCCATATAAGGATGTCAATTAGCTGGAGCTCTTCTGCGACCCTCCAGAAGCAGCTCCAAAGGAAACTGGTAACTCAAAACAAATAAATTAATGTGTTGCTTTAAACAAAAATATAAAGAACTGACAAATAAAGTTAACTAAATGTGTGCACTGCAAATAGTTAACTAATGAAGGCTAATGAAAATATTTTTTAAAAATAAAAATCTAAACTATTCATTAATTCAGGTGTGTGTGACAGTAGGGTCAGCTGTCACAGAGACCAAAGCAGCTCTTTGCTCTTTCTCAGAACAGTTTATATGGAGAATGAAAACTAAACATAAGGTCACATTTTTATTTTTGTATTTAGTTTCACGCTGACATACAAATCAAAGTTACAGATCAAAGTCTTGACTAATCCAATCCTGTTTGAACCTCATAGGTGACATTTAAAGTACATATTTCCATCTGAATAACTGGTAGCAGCAAATCATTCAAAATGTGTCTCTCTCTTTTCTTTGGGACATTTTGAATAAACTTCCTCTGCTGGGTTTCTGGCTCCTGGGTAACTGGAGTAATCAGGAGTAACTGCTTCCCCACAGACTTCCTAACCTTTAACCCTGGCCTGTGGAGCAACTGGCTGAGAGCCCGGCTACGACTCATTATCTAAATAATAACAGGCTGGTCATAAATGATGGCTTCTGCCATTAAAAACTTATTCATAGCCAGCAATAAAGCACAAAAGTCACCAACTGTGTGCAGTGATGACATCATGCCGTTGTTCTGAAAATCCACTGATGGCTCCTTTGTTTAGAAATGCTTTAGTTTATTTGCTCTGCTGCTTATTCTGTTTTTCTTGGCCTGCAGTGCTTCTTTAAAAGCCAGACCTGCTGGGAATGTCACAGGATAAACGTGGGAACAATAGCTAGAAGCCGACTCTTTGATTACTTCACTTTTATATTTATATACAATGAGAGCAACCTTACCATATCTTCCCCTCAGCCCCCTTCTTTGTCCTTTAATCAGCTAAAACACTGGACCCGGCTTCCTGTCCACTTGGGGGCTGGCCCCGCCCCTTCCTGTCTGCATTCTCTCGTATTGTGTTGGCTTCCTGTTAAGAGGAGGTTGGAGGGGGAAGAGGGAGCGATTTGAGTAGAAACACGGGATGAGGGGAAGAGTTGGGGTTAGGGCAGGATAAGGAGGGACAAGTGGAGAGGAGTAACACTACAGAACAAAATGTCTGATGAAATACTGGGGCATAACGCAGAAAACATGAGAAAAACCTTATTTATGAAGCAATACATTTCTTTTCATAAATCTAAATTTCAGATGAATTTTAAAAATAATGTGAGAAATTATCATGAAATATGCATGAAAATTTAAACAGTTTTAGGCCATAAAAACAAAAGGACCAAAGTTGGGATGGAAACAAAACACTGGACTGGAGCTTTATTATTTTTTTTTTTAAGGTTTCATTGGCTCTAGCCTTTATTTGATAGTGAATTGACAGGAAGGTAGGAAATGAGAGAAGGGGGAGACATACAGGGGGAGACCAGGCCAGGAGATTTGAACCTGCGACAGCTGCGTTGAGGAGTAAGGCCTCCTTATCTGGGTTGTGCTCAACCCCTGCGTCACCATAGCACCCCTGGGCTGGCACTTTAAAATCCCTACAATTTGTCAGTGTTATTTTGACATATTTTAGAACTCACTACGCCCTTTAATCTGTCATGTATTGTCATCATTTATGTATTTACACTTGCTTTTGAAAAGAATGTGTGTCTAAAAAATAGAAAAGGATCTGCCAGGCACCACACAAGTTCAGTATGTTTTTTTTCATCAAGAAATATTTGCTGCACCATTTTATTGTAGACAATGTAAAGACGTTTTTCAAAGATGAAGATGAGATATTGTATGCAAATTTTGTTTTATAAATGTGATTTGTGTGTTAGTGTATGCACGGTTCGAGTGGTTGTTGTTTCACAAACCGCAGAGATTTGTAAATGAGCTCTCAACTTGAGAAAGGTTTTCATTTTCTGTAAAAATCTTAAGGGAAATGATGGGATTTTTAAATATGTCATGGCAAAAGCAGTTAACATCTCATTAATGTTAGTATAAAAGCAAATTAGTTGGTCTTGGAGGAAGCTAACGGCTAATCCAAGAAGACTAAAGGAGACTACAGTGTGAAAAGTGTCCTAATGCAAACATTATTTTAAAACCTTTAAGCCATTGACATGAGCATTCACAGAATATTAAAGAAACCACAAACATGTAAACGTGGAGGTTAACATTTTGTGAAAATGGTGACTGAAAACCGCTTTTGTTTCTAGTTCTACTTGATCTCAGCTTCAGCTGGCGATTAACTTTTCTCTCATATCTTGACTTTCTAGTGAGTTTATTGGTCATTTTTTAGAGACTTTTTTTTAATGTTTTTTTTGAAACATTTCAAGTCAAAGTGAGAACTTAAATGGAGAAGCATTGTAAAAATCTATGTAGTTCACTTGAGTTGCTGTAATTATTATTATTGCTTTTTTACATTACATAGACAGCTACTGCAACTGGAAATACCATTTTCATTCTCAGTTTGTGTTTCACATAGGAAGATCATCAGTGGCGCACAACCTCCAACCTCTATTTGTCGTAATAATCAGCGACTTCTGTGTAAATAGTTACCAAATCTGAAACATGATTTGAAGGTTGATAAAATAGCTTTTGCATAAACTGCCTTAAGATTTTTGAAAATCTTAGTTGTTTAAACTAATAGAAGACCACTTTTGTATTGGTCTGCCTTTAGTTTGACCTTCTGTTTTAAGATGACT
>NW_015115778.1:25188-34439 GCF_001443285.1 Poecilia latipinna
GCCATCATGGGTGATCGGTATCGGTATCAGCAGGAAAAAACCTGATCGGCACATCTCTAAAGATGACTTTATAGTAAATGAAGATACTAAGAGTTATTCTCTCTATATAACCTTTCAACATAAGAGCTCTTCAAAAACTATCCATTAAAAATAGCTAAAACAGTTTTAGGATATTAATGGTGTTTCTTTTGTCTTTAAAAAACTCAGCTTGGATTCAGACAATGAAGACAAATGTCTCAGGGTGGGATCCAAGCAAATAAAGTTTTACATTCATAACAAAACAAGTAACATCTCTGGAATTAATGACACTGGTCTAAAGTGAACTTATTTGAATTTTTTGCGCATTCCTCAAGGGATTTTACTTTGAGAAAATCTATGTAGAGAAAAATGTGCTTTTCTTTATTTCTAAATTTGGCATTTTTTTATTTCTGAAAAAAAAAAATCGACAGAAAATTGCATGACGTGAAGAATAGGTATCCAGCCATAATGATTGGTTTTAGTCTCCATTGCATTCATGTACATAGAGTGTCAATCTCATAAAAGCAACAATGATTTTTTTCTTTATATAAATATGGAGGTTTGTAGGGGAGGACCATGTGCCTTTATTATTAAGAAAAAACAACATTTTTTTATGTTTAGCACAATGTTTTTTATGTTATTTCTATGGTGTATAGCAGCTACTTTTTATTACCTGCCATTACTTGTAAGTGTAGAAACAAAATAAATGGCAAAAAAATCTTGTCATCTGTTGTTTTTTTTTCTGTTTGAGTTGAATACTTTTTAATCTGCAACAAAGTATTAGTTGCGAAACTTTTAAATAGCAGACCAACACAGTGTGTATAATGAAGGAAAACGATACATGGTTTATATATTTTAGAAATACAAATCAGAGAGCATTGTGAGAAAAGGCTAGCCTGCTGGCTAAAAAGGCTAACCAGTCTGCCACTTTCAAGAAGTCTTTTTATGTAAAGTTTCAAATGTTATTTGGGAGGAAACTAAAGATGTAATTAACCTGCTAGACTCTTAGTCTAACAAGCTAATATTCCTCACAAAAACCATTTTTACTGACAAACCTCAACTAAATCCAGCAGGAGTTTATTACATATTTTGCTTCAGTATTCCACTTGTTACCAGCATGGGGGTGCTGGGGGTTACTTTTAAAAGGCTACATATAAAAGGCACTGGTGTTCTGACTATAGCACAGATAAACAGAACACCCGTAACACCAGCAGAGTGATAACACTGCAGAAATGCATGGCAGGTGTTGCACCCAAAGACCAACCACAATTCCAGCCACTGATTGTAAAAATGGCACTTACAATCAGACCAAGAACACAAGCAATTCAGGCAGCTGACATGTAGCGGGAGAAACAAAGACACACACACACACACACACACCTTAGCAGCGGCCTGCCTAACTATAAAGTCATCTGCCCTGCCCATCAATCAGCAGTGCGCTTCTGCCCATACCTGGTGAGCAGAATGGGGAGGGTGGAACACCATCCCACCACATTCTACCTCCCAGTGTTGCATCGTCGCCTCAACGATGACCTTGGACACTTCAACACCAAGGATGAAAAATGGCAAACTGCGCATTGGAGACTGGCTGTGTAGATCCTCTGGCTTGACCCATAGGTCAAGGAAGGTGATGGACATTTGAATGCTGTCCAGCTCTTGAGTGAACAGTGCAACGCAAGTGTGGATGAACTTCTGCAGAAGTTTGAACGGTGTGAACATTTCCTGAAGTCACCTGTGGAGGCAACCCTGGAGCTGCAGAGGTGGGTACTGAAGTATCAGGAACTAACCAGCACAAGTCATCCTCCAGAGAGTCATTCAACCCCTTTGAAGGCAAAGTAGGCTTTAATTGCAGGGGTACAGGTGTGGGCTCCTGCCCAGCCCAAGCCTTCAGCATGTCACAAAGCACATTTTGAGTTCTCTGCAAGTCACCCATAGGAGCAACAGTATAAACTGGCCCTCCAGCTGTTGGAGCTCTCACGACCTGATGGATAACCGGGTTCCAGAGGTCCTGGATTTTATGACGACCTCTAGCACTATGATCGCACAGATAAACCAACTGTCCCTCCTGCAATGGAGCCTCCCATATACCCTGATACTCTTTTCAACATCCTCCAGCTGCCAGCAAGTGATCCTTAGCATGATGAAAAGCCATAGTTAGTCTGGTGTTATGCTCAGCAACCCAGTCCTCCACCTCACCTGGTTCAGGGTCCCAATCACGACCCAACAAGAAGTCCACAGGCAGCGGTGGTTCACAGCCAAACATAAGGAAAAATGGAGACTCACCAGTACTCTGATGAGGGGTAGTGTAACAGAAAAGTACTTGTGGAAGACAGGAAGCCCAATCCCGCTTCCTAGACATTGGTAAGGTGCGCAGCAGGTTATTGAATCGCTCACACTGCCCGTTTCCAGCAGGATGGTAAGGGGTAGTGCGCAACATTTTAACCTCATAAGGGTTACAGAGCTGCTGAATTAATGCACTCTCAAAGCTCTGACCCTGGTCTGAATGAATGCAGCTTGGAATCCCAAATCTGAAAAACCATTCAGTCAGCAAAACCTGGGCGACAATAGCTGCTTTCTGGTCCCAAGTTGGAACAACAATGGTGTATTTACTACATACATTAATAATTACAAGAACATTTTCCAAACCATTTCATGAAGGCTCCAACATGGCAAAATCCACACCCGCTTTGGATGTTGTTAACCCATGGGATGGCCATTATTAGTGGTTATCAGCCCCACTGAATGGCCTACTAGGAGGTCCCCTCCTGTGCCTCCTAGTAGGCTCAGTAGGTTATGTACCATTCGTATGGCTGATCAAAGCAGCTTATTGTTCATAGAACTTTAAAGCTTTTTTTTAAAAAAACCTTTATTTACAATTTATTTACAACTAGTTTGAGTGGAATATCAAGAATTTACTATAAATAAATGCCAGATGTATCAGTCATAAGACTTGAATTCGGTATCTAAAAATACAACACATGTACTACATGTGAGGATTTGAGTTTTCTGTGTGTTTATTTCTAGGTTTTTGTTCTTGTGAATCTCTGTGTTGTCTTGTCCACCCCTTGATCATTCTCAGCTGTGTGTCATTGTGAAACACACAAGACCTGGATTAAAGTGGACGTGCCTCCTTTCCGAGTTCAGTAATGGGCACAGTGTAAACAGAGCAGTCACTCTCCTCTGCCTGGAATGTTCCCCAAGTAAACCACAGCCGTTTCTCCTCCATCCTGAAACCACGTTGTCCCCGTCACTGCTGCTGCGGTTGCACCTTTTCCAGCCCCTCCTTTTTTTTATTGTTGTTTTTCGACAAATGCCAGGAGATTCATGATCCACCAAAGAAAACAAACAAGTTTCCCTGATTACTTCCTTGTGTATTTAAACCCACCTGTGTTCTTTGTCTGTTGTCGGGTCCTCGTCGTGTATGCCGTATTCGTCTTTCGTACCGTCTGTTTCCCTGTGCTGCCACTAATGGACTATGTTATTTTGGATTCTTCATTAAATCATCTTTTCATCTTCTACACCCTGGGTCAGTCTGCGTTCATCCTCACCTCATCATCCATAATCATGACACTACAAACTGATCACGCAGCAGAATATCAGCATTCAGCAACCCTTCAGGAGCATTCTGCTTCACTGGTTTCATAAGTCATTCAAGGCCAAGGAAAACTGCAACACTGTTTCCTCCTCTTGCTGCTACCTAGAAAAGAACGTATGCTGAACAATATATGACTCAGCACAACCATACAACTCCCTCAAGATAGCCAAGATCTTAGCTGGGTCATTCCTTTCCTTTTATTTCCTCCCTTGCCTCCCCTCTAGATGATCAAAAAGGAAGAAAGCCTGGTCTGCCACTGACAAATGGCAGGCCGAATACATGATTGGGCCTCTTCAGTTCACTCATTGATCACAATGCCAGTTCTACTACTGAACATAGGACATCGTCAGTCCCTGGGCACAACCACCAACTGCTCAGCAACCGCATCGCCAGCAGGCAAGACACCACCAGCCACTTTATGAGTTCATATGCACAAAATAGATACTTGCACACCTGCCCATGCTTTTGCCTCCTCATGTTTATCAAAATGAAAATGCTAACATTACATTACCATTACAGTAAAATTATTTTAGCCAGAGAAACATATAAGCATTTTATTTTAAACATTAGCAAATGAAAATGTTAGAATATTTTGTTTCAAATTTTTATAGAAACACATTAAAATCACTGTTTCTTTTTAACCAAGGTTATCAAACCACTCTTGAAATTACTCCTGCCATTCCATGTCTAATATTAAGTAATCTTATGGACTGGTTTAGTTGAAATTTGTTAGTCAAAGTCCAGAACTACATCCACATTTTGTTTTGAAAGATGAAGCAAAAAGAATTACACATGTGCGAGATATTCATTGTGATGAAAGTAGGATCTGGAATTGGTTTGTATAGCCCCAAAGCATTTGTGGATTACATGATTAGTGCCATATTTTAACCAGGTCAGTGGAAGGATGTCCATGGATCTAAATGGTCACCCTTCCACTGGTTCTGATTAAAAGCGACTTCCATATACGGGTTGAGATCACTTTCTTTGTGTCAAACATTCTATCTGTAAGAAATCCCCCTGATCTCTTTCAACTTAATCAAATGGGATCAAATGTGACCTGGAGGAAATCCTGTGTTTTTCTCCAAGCATAAATGAACCACAGCTTGGTGCTGATCTCTTATCGTCTGGAGAGAGCTTGGGGGTTTCACATTCAGTCCTCTTGTGTTTGTGAGAGATTTGACTGATTGTCCAAGAGGAAAAGGGGGCAAAAACCAACGGTGGGAAGCAGACAAACTTTGAGAAGGAAGAGACCAAAGAGACATTTTAGCAAAGACATGTGTGGAAACACACCATGCACAGAAATTAAGATGAAATTAAGTCAGTTTGTGCACAAACTGACTTTAAATTAGCACCAGATGCATGTTCAGTTTTAGTGAAAACTCTGCTGTAAGTTTCTAATTCTTCAATGTCAATCTGTTAATGTTTGAAAGTCTGGAAACCTAAATAAAGTTTTTCATTCGAGTCAGAAAATGATTCATGCAACCACTAAACCATTATCTGAACATCTGAAAAAAGTATAGATAAGCAGTATCTAGATGTCTTCTACATGAAGAGGGTTTTGATAACATTTAGATAAGATTCTGTTTCAGGATTTGAAACATTTTGGTGTGGTGTTATACAAGAAAAATCTAAACTAGCGTGTTAGCTGATAGATGTGGTTCACTGCAAAGAAGTAGAGATTCATTTACCAGGGTTTGTTTCACCCGCATGACCATATAGAGGAGGTGATTCTATCAACTGGAAACCAGGAACAAAGAGGTCACACACTGAGGAAACTCAGATAGTTGAAGCACACACTGCAATCTGCATTACCAGATTCACTAACAGACAGAGGTTACAGTGTTCACAATCCAGTCAGGAAAACCTGTCCAGGTCAGTAACAAGGTAGGCAGAGACGACATAACCGGTCCAGAATCCATGAGGCAATAATCATATTCAGGTTCAAGAAGAGAGTTCAGACCTAGAATCAGAATTACTAACAGGACAGACAGGAAGCAGGCAAGAGGAATAAAACAGGTCAGAGTTAGAAATAAGACAATTATGATGCCAATTTCCCACAACCACATACTAGATTCATTCTGCTAGTTTGAAACTGCAGCTATTGTTCACTATGGGGTACAGGAGTCTTACGATTACAAGAAACCAGTGAGATATTAGAGCTTGGTAACACAGCGACTTATCCTCTATGCATATTATACACACTGTGGTCATAAAGGCATGGTCAGCATTAATAATCAATTCGTATTAAAGGTGCCAATAAAATGTCCTCCTACGTGACACCCACACCACAAGAACAGTTGATTCAAGGCAGAATAAAGCATGTTGCTCACACCAAATTCTGGCTCTACTATTTGAATGTTGCTATTAAATCAAGACCAATCAATCTGTGTGATTCAAGCATTTAGTTTTGTGTCCTCAGTTGATGGGAAATTCAAAGATTATTTTCTGCATAAATTGATTGTGATGAGCTGATATTTGAACTACTGTTGCCTTTGTACCATTTTGACGTTGAAAGTTCAGACATCAACAAGGTGTCAAATCCAGCAAAAGCTGGTTTTGCTCACTGGATATTTGCTGTTACTCATTTTTTGGGTCATTCACCATAAAACTAAAACATGATTTAACTCATTGTGTGAGCAGTTTTTGACCAGCCATCAACAACCAAAGTCTTCCCTACAAAACTTCACCGGGTCGACTTTTCCATGTTTGAGTTGAGCTGAGGCTGTGTGATTGGCTATTTAGCTTTCTGCATGTCTCTGTTTCCATCTTCTATTGTCTGCCTGGACAGCATTTCCACAAATTCTAAGTTTTTGATTATCGTGACCCTCAAGTGTCATATGCAGTGACACAGTTCAAAACAGCTATGTGAGGCAGAAAGATGCTTTTACTGTGCAAATTCACGGAGTCATCAGTTATTCAGGCAAGGAGGACAGCTGGGAAACGGGACAGATGTCATCAAGAAGGAGGGAAAGATGATGAATCAGCAGAGGACTGCAGCGGGACGGGAGAGTTAACTTTGTGACAGGCTCCATCACACTGTGGTTTCCCTAAATGTGACAACATGGAGAATATGAGAGGATAATTCTCTGAAGCTGGATCAAAGCAAGCCTAAAACTCATCGTGGGTTTCTGTTTGCACAAACAGAAAAAGTTGATATATGCACTTTTTTACATGATGGCAGCATGCAGTCCTCTCAGGATATAACATGTATATATAGCTTCGACTACATGAATAGATAAGGTTAGCAGGAAGCTGCCACTTCCTTTGCCCACTACAGCTGTGGCAAAAGCTGCTTTGTTAAATGGACCTCATACATTATTTTGCATGCAAGGATTCAGCATGAGCAAAGTGTTTTTAAAATTGTATAATTTTTAAGTTCTGCTAAATTACCCATTTCAAAATTATATCCAAATTATTACAAAAATCTGGCAAATGTCCCACAAATCCAGTCAGTGTTTGAAGCAATGTCAACCTTTTAGCTTTGAATCACTGAACCCAGCAGATGTAGCTCAACCAAAATAAACCCAGAGGGCAAAACAGGCAGATGCTATCAAAGAGAGGAAAGGAATCTATTCATGCATAAGTACTATAAGCCTTTGGTCATTCATTACAGAAGCTGGTTGAGCACCAAAGCAATGTTCGGACCCTGAAAAAACTGATTTCCAAAGTAATCTCAGGAGTTCAAATGAGTGCATGAAAATGTGTGGAAAATTAGCTACAAATCCTGCTGAATTTGCTGCTTAACGCGAAGCTGCAGCAATAGAAATGGAGCCAGTGATGCATCCAAAATGGTGTCAGTGTAAAGCCATTTATGGGAAACTGTAAGGTAGTGTAGGCACAAGGGTCAGAAAAATCAGCATCAGCCACCAGTTTCAGTTTCTTCTGATGGCTTTTATTTAATCTTTTAACTGACTTCCCTCTTGAGCTTCCAAAACCTCACTGTTTTTATAGCCAATTGGCAACACACCTGTGCTTGATTTCAAAAAGCCACAATGAAACAGGTCAAACAAACAAAATCTAAACAGAGAAACACTAAAATTATTAATCTAATTTACAAACTCCTACATAATGAAGTTGTCTGCAAAATAAACCACATAATACAAGAATAACTCAAAAAGTTACTTTAAGGAAAAACAAACGAAGCAATACACAAAAGAAAACCCTCTAATTGGTAGGACCCAGTCAATGACATCATCCAGCCATTTAAGCAGGAAATACTGTTATCTTGTATCCCCTCCCATACTCCTGCCCTGTCGCAGACAAACGATGAGTACAAAGAAAAACAAATAATTTGCCATAAATATACCTCGAAACAAAAGAAACAAATTCAACCAATGGTCCAGAAGTAGCTGCTTTAACCTAAACATATACTTATATCTACTTAGATGGAAACTGCAACATAACGCTAACACAAACAAACCCAGGATATAAGTGAAGCAAAGTTGCAAAGTAATGTTTAAACTAGAAAATTCCTGAAGAAATTTAACCGAGGCCTCCCAAAGTGTGCCCGTCGGTTTTTAGTCAAGCGTTCTTATTCAAAAAAATTTGTATTAATGCTAAAGAAAGCTGCAATGTAGTCAATAACCTGTGGTAAGTCAGCAGCATGTTCACTAAACTGTACTTGCACCATTCATTATGTTAAAATTAATGCAAAAGCTAAAATTAGCCAAAATGCTAATGTTAGCATTAATGCTATCAGTAGCATGTGGGGGATCACTAGCATGTTTTCTGTCATTTACTTTCTCTATTCAGTATACGAAACATTGCTAATACGTAAGAAAAGCGTTCTGATGCTTTTCATTAGCATCAATGCTAAGCTGAGCTAAATTGTAGTGAAAAACCTGTGGAGAGTCAAACATGTTCACTAAGCTGTACTTGAATTTTCATTTTGTTAAAATTAATGCATAAGGTGAAATTAGCCAAAATGCTAATGTTAGAGTGATTGCTATCAGTAGCATGTGGGGCATCACTAGTATGTTGTCTGTCATTCACTTAGTCCATTCAGTATACTAAACATGGCTAATAAGTAAGAAAATTAGCTAAAAGCTTATTTTAGGTGAAATGCTAATGCTTAATGCACTGGCATGCGCAAGCCAGTTCCATAACCTGAGAGAAAATGCTAATAAAGGCTAATATTATAACTAACTCGAGGAAAAAAGATAATAAAAGCTAATATTATTGCACCGCCTATGGCGGTGCACTTACGTGAGAGGATTATTGAGGCTTTTATTTTGAAATTTTCATTAAGCTTCATTTGAAATTGCAACACTAATCCCGGGTGTAACAGTGGTTTTGTTAAACCAGTTATCTAATGGCCAAAAGCGCAATTACATGATGTAAAAATTGTCAAGGCTTTTATTTTGAAATTTTCATTAAGCTTAATTTGAAATGGCCTCACTAAACCCATGTGTAATAGTGATTGGGTTTAAATCAGTTATATAATGCTCAAAACTCAAGTAGTTCTGAATACCAGGTAAGTCCTCCTCTGTAGTAACTGACAATTCCACCATGTTGTAGTTCTGACATGCTGCTCAGGCCTCTCTTTTAACTGAGTCTTGGCCATAGATAGAACTACAGTTATGGCGTGTTTGTAGTCCTAAGCAGCAGCTCTGCCCTGTGTTCTGTTGCTACGGTAATT
>NW_015115778.1:39974-42984 GCF_001443285.1 Poecilia latipinna
CTCCTTCCCGTCCAGGAACCGTGACACGTATTCAAAAACTGTTTGAAGCATATTAGAGGGCTATTTGTCGTCTCTGATATTCCCGCGATTCATATCTCTACCTCACTCACAGTATTAACAGCGATGAGCCAAAGATGATGTGCGCTAATGTTAATGAACATTATCCATTATGTTCACTATCCTGAGAAAAAAAAACATTAAAAAGGCTAATGTTATTGCACCTCCTATGGCGGTGCACTAACGTGAGTAAGAAAGCTTCATTTTAATGACCACACTAAATCAATGTGTAACAGTGGTTTGTTTAAACCAGTCACATTAAGCCCAAAAGAGCAATGGGCTAATATTATTGCTAACTTTAGGGAAAAGGCTAATGATGATGCTTCGCAAGGCAGTCACTTCTCTTCCCTGTATAATGCCATATTACAGGCCCCAATTAAGCAATATAGCCAACTATAGAAAGTAAGTGAATCAGACATAAAATAAGGGACAAGTGGTGAACACAAACTGAACCACTTTGTCACAGAAACTTTGAAGGCAAATATGGAAAAGGAATAAAACGGCTATGTGGAATGATCTAAAAAAGCTATTCAGCAAACCTTTTACCAGAGTTTGGTATATTGTTCTGTAAAATCTAATTCCAAAATTTAAAAAATCTGTAAACATCTATAAAACAGTATACTGTTAAATACTATGCTATCCAAAATAGCATAGTATTTTGCATTATTTAGTATATTTAGAATAAATTCAATTATAATCAGATTTTAAGATAATTTTTGCTGAAAAATAAGAAACAAAAATGATAGCTTTCTTACTAATGTTAGAGAAATAATAAATTAGAATCAGCAGCAACTGCAGATAAAATGTGCTGATCCTGGTTAAGTGTTAAGCTCAGATTGATTCACCTGTCTTTGCATCTGACCTAGCGAAAGCTGGAATCAAAATTAAATTCCTCATTCTCTAACACAGAAACTTCATTAAGCCTGAAAACAGCTACTGTATAGAAAATGTTGCTTTGTAGAAAATGTTTGGTAATGGCAGAAGGTCCTACTCAGAGTTGAACTCATAGCTCTGGAATCAAAGGCTAGAGTGGTGACCATTACACTACAGGAGACTCCATGTCCCAGATCAGTGTGTTCACCTACAACATCCTGTGATAAACTTGACCCCTTGGGTTTAGGGGTTGGGGCGGGGGTTGTCTGGTTTGGAACCAGAGACCTTTTACATGTTAAGGAAACATGACAACAACAACACCACAGAGTCTGATCTTCTGTTGGCTGTTCTTGGTAGAGGCTACAAAACTTGTGAACTCCTATATGAAATGAAGCAGGAGTGGGGGCTTGACAGTTTGTTCATTTTCAGCACTGTCTACAGCCCTGTAAAATTAGCATGTTTGTTAGAACTGTGAATGAAGTGTTAAGTTTGAGGCATTTAACATGGAAGCCGTTAATCCTGCTCTGATTAGTTGTTAGCTTGATTTCTTTTGACAAAAATTCTGTTTCTCTAAACAACGATCATTCTAACTGCTGTCCATCCAGCCTGACCCAGCCCGAATCTGCAGGCATTGTATCAGAGCCCGACCTGACCACACCAATTAACTTTAATTAAAGACCTGAGCTTGAAATAAACCCAACATACTGTATTACTTTAATTAAGCCTCAACTGCTTTCGTTTTTGTACCATAATTTGAGAAACCAGTGTAACTTCTTCTGTTTTTAACTTTTATTTAAAATCTTCCAGCTACATCTTGTCACCTGCTTTAATTGCAGGTTGAGTCAGATGTGTGACTGATAGGAGTGGAGCAGAGCGAATCTAAACTCTAATCTACAGCTTCTTGAATACTTATTTTCCACAACTGCTCCACACAAAACACTCCCTGAAGTTCCCAGGTTCTGTGTTCTAGTGTTAAAAGCAAGACACACTAAACAATTAAACATGAACATAAATGTGAAATGTGTGTATTTGCACAAGGTTTGCTTTGTCTCATGTTCCTCAGTTGGGTCTGTTTAGCAGATGTGTTTCTGTGTTTGTCATAAGGAAAATGGAATGCCTGTGCAGCAGAAAAGTGGATAGACTGTGACATTGGCAGATTTTAGGATTTTATTTCCTCGCCTCAAGCAGGACCGCTCACACACACTGGCTAGCCTTACATACGAATAGTCACTGAAAACTCTTCATTCCTCCTCAGAGCAGCACTGCAGTCCTCCATCATGAAAACAAGACAGCATCACACACACCAATGAACAAAGCTTAGTTCAAAAGAGCCACTAAAAGAGCCAGAGCTGCCTCATATGTAGACAGACAACATGTCACTGAGCGTTTGAGGGGAACCGCAGACAGGCTGCGGTTTGGCAACAAAAAACAATAAAAACAGAAAGAAAAAAAAGCAAGAAATGTTGTGGTAAATAATCCCTAAGGAAATGTTTTCCTCTGGAAGACTGATTGCTTTCTTCCCTGTAGAAATCCAGAGTGCTCACAAAAGGTTAACTTTGAACAAAGCCTGACTCTGGAGCTTTTGTCCAGCATCCTGCCATTGATTAGCAGCTGACAATAAAGGAAGTCCATTCAGTTTTTACCTCCATAAACCGGAAAGCATGTCAGCTTCTCATGGACACAGACAATGTGTGCTACGTCTATGATTTAAAATTAAAATACTGTCTTTATGTTTGATCATTGTAATCAAGTCTAGGAGGACTGATCAATAAAAAAAATATTTTTTTTATATTTTCAGTGATTCTTGAGAATATGGACAAAACAGGTCCTATGCATGAAGCACAAAATTTGAATAAAACATACATAAAATATATATTTTTTTCAAATATCTGACTGAACTAACTTGGGTCATGTGAGCACAACAATATATGTTTTCCTGATGTTTTCTGAATATTTTTCATTTTAAACTTTGTAGTAGGTGGAATCCCTTGTCCTGAAGCAGAACTCAACACATTATAATAGTTTAAAACAAATATAGAAATAGTAAAATAATATATTATGACAATTAAGTATAAGTATT
>NW_015115778.1:46645-52649 GCF_001443285.1 Poecilia latipinna
TGAGCTACAATATGGCCTCCTTCAGAATAACATCATATAAATTGAGGTAGTTTGACATTTTGTCCTTCAGATGTCACTCCATCAGAGTTTTTAACTGACAGTGTGACTCATTCAGTGATAGTGTTGACAAATCTCACTTAAATGTGCAGTTAATTAATTTTAATGTATTTTACATAAATGGCATTACTTCACATGTATCAAGTATTTCATTTTACTCACTAGTTTGTCACCACTTTCAGTTCTGTGTCAACTCCGTCATGCACTTTCAGCTCCATCAGATGGACTTTATGTTGTTTTTTGTTTTAAATAATATTTCTTTTGTTTCTTGAGAAGCATTTGTCTGTAAAACTGAGTAAAAATGTTACTAATAGGGTCATTAAAAATTATATTACTGTAAGCGTGAAAATTGGAGTTATGAAATGTAAAATGTTTTATTGTGAAAGGCTCCTCGGATGGGGGAGAGGAGCGAACATTCGGAAACAGCTCAAGACTGAGAAAGAGCTCAATTATTTTCTGTGGATTATTCTACAAAGGAGAATCACAGTAGCTGGACACCCATGAGTCTAACATTACATTTATTTTTGTCAGATGGTGTTGACAAAGTTCTGGGTCAGGTCCATTAAAAATGTAATTTTCAAAAAAATGTTGCAACTGGGAGCCTGCACCTTAGCATCTGTACGTTTCCAAATCATTATTTGTCATATTTGTATACATAAGCTTGAAGAATAATTAAATTTTTTGGGGGAAAATTTAAACCCATTTTGTCCCACTTCTCAAGAATCACTGTTTTGTAACACATTTACTAAAGGTGAAAGCAAACTTTGACCCATGTTATTAATTGTTGTGGGTTTGCCTGTTGTATTATTGCAGTTGTGATATTCCTAATGTGTATGGAGAAACTAAATCTGAAATAGTAAATCACAGAAAATGAGCATAAACTGGTTCAAAAAAACCTGGCAGTGCTTTGTGTCCACCCTGTGGTTTAAAGTATGAATTACAAGAGCTGAAGTTCTCTTATTGAGCAATGTGTTTAGCTATTGAGGACAGATAAATCAAGAAAATACAGACTGGAGGTATCCCAAATAACAAAATAAAAAATCTTTTTTACAAAACTGATTATTTCAGCAGGTTTTCCGATTATACAATTACAATTGCACAATTATATTGATGACAAAATGTTGTGAATCTATTATCTGAAAACATTTAGCCTCTTACAGATTTCTTCTGTTTGTCAAATTTAAAAGTTTCTGTTTCAAATGTTAATGAGACAAAGATCAATAAAACAAAAATACCTCTGTTTTTACGTGTCCTGTTCAGTTGTGTAGCGCTCAGAAGTGTTGTCTGAATGCCAAAGTTTACTTTCACTAGTCTATTTTCAATCAGTTTTTTTTGCACCACAAAAACCCTTTGGGTTAGGGAGTCGGGCGGGGGGGTTGTCTAGTTGCCTCCTCTTTAAAACTGAGGATTTAAAGATCCTCAGCTTCAACTGAGGATCTTTATATATGTATATATTAAAAATTTTAAATTGACATTTGTGAATGTATCCAAAATAGACCAGGGCACATTTGCTTATTGCAAGGGGACGCAACAATTAAGAAGAAATGCAATACTTTTGTGAGGAAACTCAAAAGAAAACAATGTTTTCTTTCTATTCTTCCTTTCTTTCTTTTTTTAATAAATTCATTCATATTCAATCTGACACAGAAGCTGCGGTATATGTCACCGAATCCGTGACGGTGCATGCATTTGTTTTTGTTTTTTTGTTTGTTTGTTTTTTGTTTAAAATAAAATAATACATTTTCAGTCTGACACAAAAGCTGTGGCATATGTCAAAGAAGCAAGAAGTTGCCGTTATTAAGCTGTAGCTGGTCATGGCACCCCGTGCCAGGTTGCGACAGGCTGGCTGGTCCGGCACCCTGTGCTGCTGGGCCGTAGCACCTGTCCCAAGTGCCAGTAGCAGATTGCTGCAGCCCATGGCACCTTACGCAGTAGCCAGTGGCACCCGTGGCACTTTACGCGGAAGCTGTCAACATGTATTCATTGAGGCTCTTTAAATGTGTATATATTAGAAATTTTAAATTGACATTTGTGACTGTATCCAAAATAGACCAGGGCGTATTTGCTTTTTGTGAGGGAATGCAACACTTAAGAGGAAATGCAATACTTTGTGCCAGATCTACTGGTGCTTTTTTTGTTTGTTTTTCTAAATAAATTCATTCATATTCAATCTGACACAGAAGATGCAGTGTATATGTCACAGAATCCGTGACGGATGTATTTGCTTTTTTGTTGTTTTGTTTTTGGTTCAAAATAAAATAATAAAATTTCAGTCTGACTCAAAAGCCGTGGCATACATCAAAGAAGCAAGAAGTTGCCGTTATTAAGCTGTAGCTGGTCGTGGCACCCTATGCCAGGTTGCGGCAGGCTGGCTGATCTGGCACCCTGTGCTGCTGGGCTGTGAGACTGTTGTGGTGCTGCTATATTGAAATAGTGGAAATAAGCAGGCATCAGACGTAGCTCAGCTTCAGTTCTCTCTGTACACTCTTGCGTTCTGTTCTTCTTCTCCATATACAGCATATATTGTCACATACATAGTCAGAGCTCCCTCTGCTGTCCTTTTCATGCAATAACAGGACATAACAGGCGCCTGTCCCAGGTGCCAGTAGCCTAGTGCCAGTAGCAGATCCTTGAAGCCTGTGTCAGGTTGTGACAGCCCGTAGCACCTTACCCGGCAGCCACTGGCAACTGTGGCACAAGTGGCACCTTACGGCAGCTGTCAACATGTTTTCAATGAGGGTCTTTAAATGTATATTAGAAATTTTAGATTGACATTTGTTGAGACTGTATCCAAAATAGACCAGGGCATATTTGCTTTTTGTGAGAGAATACAACACTTGAGAGGAAATGCAATACTGTGTGCCAGATCCACTGGTGTTTTTTTTTTTTTTTGTATTCTAAATAAATTCGTTCATATACAATCTGTCACAGAAACTGCAGTGTATATATCACCGAATCCCTGACGGATGTATTTGCTATTTTTGTTTGTTTTGTTTTTTGGTTCAAAATAAAATAATAAATTTTCAGTCTGACACAAAAGCCGTGGCATATGTCAAAGAAGCAAGAAGTTGCCGTTATTAAGCTGTAGCTGGTCATGGCACCCTGTGCTGCTGGGCATTGGCACCAGTGCCAATAGCCAGGTGCCAATAGCAGGTCGCTGCAGCATGTGTCAGCTCGCGGCATTCTGTGGTACCTAAGCAGCTGTCACCAGAAGTGCTGCGGCAGTCGTTGACAGGTACCAATATGAGGTCGCGGCACCTGTGGCAGGTGCCAGTATGAGGTAGTGGCACCCATGGAACCTGTGGCAGCTGTCACCTTAAGTGCCACGATAGCTGCCGGTGCCACGATTTGAGCTCGGCCCTGCTGTATACTGAGCGCCCTCTGGCGCTATTGGCTCGCTTACAATTACCCCACCAGCAGATGCAGCCTCCACCTCCTTCCTGCCACATGCGGATAAGGCGGAAAGGAGGGTAGAAGTCGGGTTTCTTGCCGAAGCGGAAAACTAGAGCGGTGCACGAGTCCACACCTGGGGCTGGTGTTCTGTTGGGGCGCCAAATGACAGAATGCCATACACGCGGCACAAACGGACGGCTGCAACTGACAGAAACGTACGCTGGGATAAACTAAGCGCTTTTAGTTAATCAGCCACATGACTGAGAGTTAGATCATATAAGCCTTATTGCCAGCGACGGCCCAACAGCGATAAGCAGTCGGACTATCATCAGGGAACAGGAGGCTTGTTTCATACGAGTGTGCTTTGTAGTTGACTGCAACTACCTCCAGCAGTAATTACACATAGAAATCGCGACAATCATGAGTGGCCATCCAGTTATCGGAAAAGAGTTGACTCGTTTTACCTTGTCGCATGTGCCGAACTGTTGGCTTGTATATATGACGTTGTGATGGACCGAGTTAAAAACAGGAGGAATCACAGGATATATTAGAAAAACAGGGTATTTTTTATTTTAACCCAAAGATTATAAATGACAAAAAAGATAAACTGAGCTCATAAAAGAGGTCAAAGAAACAAAACTGAACTCAGGCAAAAATGTAAACAAACTGGCTGCACAAACAAACATAACTGACCTAACAAAGAAATGACACACAGGGGTATATATTCTGGCTGATGAGACCAATTAAGACACAAAAGAGAATACAATTACAAATAACACAAAACAACTAACAGCACAGCTAAGTTTGGCTAAACTAAAGACCCCAAAAATGAAAATAAAAAAATATTAAAGTTTAAATACTAATATTTACTTAAATACAAAACTTATCTAAACAAAGAAACTACAAATTCCCCCTGCCAGCAGGAACTAGTGGTGCAGTCCAATCAGCATTTAAGCCTGCTGAGCCCTGGTCCCCATCTTTTGTCTGGCCACTCCAAGGCAGGTAAGTACCGGCAAAACAAAGAGTTAGTCTTAATCAAACAAATTAAAATTTAAGTTGATATAAATTCATATGTTAACTAAATGTGCGCGCTAACAAAAAGAACAAATGTATCCAAATCAACTAATAAATATTTTACTGAAACTAAAGTGTTGTTGTGTTTGTATGAAAAATAAATTGTGCATAAAAAAGTTACCGACTACTGACTTTACAGTGTGGCCATGGGTTTGGCCATCACAGTCGTGGACCTCCTTAATGCGCATGTCAGTGTACTCACTGCGTGTATGCCACCTTATTATGAGTCAGAACCGATAGACAACGAGGCAAAGAGGAACAGAATTTGTCAGGGCGAGTGACGTGGTCAACTATGAACGACCTGGAAAACAGGGCACTCGTAAAGTTCGGATCACTGTGTGGGTGTGAAAGCTGACTGAAAGAGGGCAGAGGATGACACAGAAGACTGGGAAATATTCAGACGAGCTGCAATGAGACCATGCAATTAGGGAGAGCCAGCGAGTGGCTTCAGATAATGATCAGAACCACCTAACACTTAAGAAAAATGGTTCAGCGATTAAGAGATCAGCGGGCAGCTGGGGTTGGAAGGCAGAATGTGGACAAGAGACAAACTGAGTCAGATACAATGGATTCCTGACAGAATTTGGAGCGATCTAAAGCGATGGAGGGATAAGAGGGCTGAGGTGACCTGAGCGGGGAATACTAAATGAAGCTGACAAAAGAGCATCTGCCATTAGAAAGGTGGAGCCGGTGATATTTCAGTCAGCTTAAAACCCGACTCTGGGAACCACACAAGCTAATCACATCTCTGAAGATGCCAGGACTAACATAAGTTTTTTTCTTTGTCATTTCTAACCAAAGTTATAAAGAGCCAATGTGGAAGATAAAAAGAGCCACTCATAGCTCCAGAACCACAGGTTGCTGATGCCTTGGGTGCCAAGTTGAGGGGTGCTACTGCAAACAAGAAGAGAGAGGAAAAGAAGGAGAAAACAGTCATTATAGTGATATTGTGCAGCCCAGCTGCGGCAGGTAAGTTCTTAAGAGGCGAGGAGCCATCCGACTGCCAGCCGTCTAAATAGGAACTGTCAATGATTCTTCAGTAGAGGAACACGGGCAACCAGTGGGTAAAATCCACAACATCATGAAGGGAAACCAGAAAGCCAGGAACTCGGGTTACACAGTGGTTAAATCCGAGGCATCACAAGGAAACACCTGAAGGAGAGGCAACAGGAGTATATTACTTGAAGTAATCTCAGAGAAAACTCAGAGAGCAACCTCAGAGGGGAGCAGACTACCATAACTGGCAAACCCTCAGCCGCTTAAGTGCTGGCAGCCAGCTCCTCATATACTCCGAGATGATGAGGTGATTGAACACAGGTTCACTGACACCAATCAGCAGGCACTCCTTCCAGGTACTGCAGCCTCTAGGCATCGTCTAGAGCAGTGGTTCCCAAACTTTTTCTCCTGGGCCCCCCAGTGGTTTCCAAACTATTTCTGCCCCCCCCCCCCCCCAAGCCCTTAAAAAACGCTACATCTCTAA
>NW_015115778.1:55920-57346 GCF_001443285.1 Poecilia latipinna
ACATTTTTCCCCGTGTCCCCCCCGCGGTTTTACAACTTTTTCTTCCCCCCCCCCCCCAATGGCTTACAAATAGCTGTCTGGTTGAACGATGTGTGTAAGCGAAGGGGGTGGGGGATGGATTCATAGAGACTCCCTGTTATACTCTGCCCTGACTCAAGATGAACAAGGGGGGGAGGGGGGGAATCAACTTTTTGGGGGGCAAAATGAATCGTAGCTGAGCATAGACAACACCAGTAGCCTAAGCTACTTGTTAACAAGCTTAAGGTGCTGTATTGATATTAGCTAGTGTTGAGAAAATAAATTTAAAATAAGCTAGTTTTAAAACTTGACATGTGCTGATTCAAATGGCCTAATTGTGGTTTTGAATTTAGTAATGTATTTTGACTTTTTGATCTTTATGTTACTTGTAGTTACAGCAGATGGTTTGCTAGGATCGTTTGAACTGCCTTTTGTCTGTGGGAAAACAATACAGTAGGAGTTGTAGCTTTTCACACTCATCTGTGAAAGGCTGTAAACACAGCAGGGGTTTCTGGCTTCAGATAGAGGGTCAGAGATAGCTCCTGGTTGGATGATGTAACCCAAGTTACATTCTAGGATTATTAGGATTTGAAATAATCCAAATTAAGTCAATCCAAGTGATTTCTTAAAAACTAGGTTCGTCTGCTGGAGGAGGTGGCAAATTGCAAAAACACAAAGACAAGTAGATGGTGCAAAATCAGTGAGTTGTATTGATATTTACAATATATACAAATTAGTCCACGATTTAGAGTTCAAAATGGGTTCCTTAAACCAAGGAACTCAACCAGTCTTTGTTAATGAAAGGGAAAAAAAACAAAAAATAATCCAGTTCCATCAGTGAAGATTTGTTGGGCTGAATCTCCAACCAGTTCGGAAGAGTTTCCTCAGAAAATAGGCGTTGTATTTCCGGATCCGCTACGGTTAGCTCGTCAGTCTGGTCAGCATGAAGCCAGACAATCCTTGTTATATCCTAGACCCTTCAGCCACTCCTTGAGCAGGGGATCTGCAATATACCTGGCCAGTTCCCTCTTGACAAACCGTGATCGTTTCAACGTTTAGCCGAATGTTCACGTCTGCACGTCAGGGTCCGACAGCGTTTCCTACCTAAGGTGCGATTCAGCAGCAATATAAGCCGTAGCTGTCAATTTAGGACGCTGACGTGCAACTGTCACATGACATTGAAACATCGCGAGACCAATAATGTTCTCGCCTGCTTGGTGTTGAATAAATTAAGGAAAGGAGGATTTTAATTAAATCTTTAAATAGAAATAAATAAAATTAGATCTAACAAAATAGAAAATAAAATAAACTGAATCTAATATAGAAGAATTATCCTGGTTACAATGAGCAAAGATACGCCTTATTTGAATAAATTAAAGAAAAGAAGATAAAACTTTCTACACAGAAG
>NW_015115779.1:0-1235 GCF_001443285.1 Poecilia latipinna
AAGGTCATCAACTGTTAAATGAGAGGACAGATGTGAATAGCAGTCGGTGGCAGAAGGATAATGCAGAGAAAGTCGGTGAATCTTACTTGGATAAGGGGTGGAATGGGTTTGATTGTTGCATCGGAGGGCTGAGGTCCAGAGCTCGCTAATCCGGCGAGCGGAGCACGGGCAGGTAAGAGCGGCTGTAGCGGACGGTTGGCAAACGGAGAGCTCGATTCATCCAGGGGCGAGGGTACTGGCTTCCAACAGGTACTACCTGAGGCGTCAGAGGGGGTAACGGTTCCTCGGGAGGCTGACCGGAGATCACTCGGAGACTTGTATCCACAGGCTACACGCTGGGAGACGGCTGAAAACCATTCTAGGTTAACACTCAGGCACCGGAGTGTTTGCCAGCCGCAGCATAAATACTCCACTTCAGCCCTCTTCAAATTAGTCACAGGTGTGTCAACAGGGTCTGCCACCGCATGTTCCAGGGGCTCAGCCCATCGAGGACCTCTGGTGGATGGTGAGGAAACAGCAGGCAACAAAACAAAACCCAACCCCAAGATTACAAAAAAAAACAAAACAAAACACTGATCCCAACAGTACTCCCCCCTCAACGGTTGCCACCCGGCAACCGCGAAGAGGAAGCCCGGGACGAAACAAAATCTCTTATCAGAGTGGAATCCAAAATAAAGGAGCGGGGGACCCAGGAACGCTCCTCCGGACCGTAGCCCTCCCAGTCGACGAGGTACTGGTAGCCCCGACCTCGCCGACGGGAGGCCACGATCCGACGGACGGAGTAGGCTGGATGACCATCAATAATCCGGGTGGGAGGAGGGGGTTCGGTCGGGGGGCACAACTCACTGGTCAGGACAGGTTTAAGCTGTGAAACATGGAAGGTTGAGTGTATACNTCTGGATGAAAAAACGTTGTCATTCATGCGCTGAATTATTGTGTGGAGGTGTTGACTGAGGTGTCGCATTTATGGGACAACGCTGTGACCAAAGTGCAATATAGTGATATGACATTCAGGAACGATCCGATTCTTCTGGACGGATCTTTACTAAGGTTGATGGGACTGAAGCCTCACTGAGTGCCGTTCTTTGTTCTTGTGTACACTGCAATAGATATATATATATATATATATATATATATATATATATATATATATATATATACATACATACATACATACACACACACACATTTATTTAATTGCCGAATAAGTAAAAGTTGAACGTATGAACACAGAG
>NW_015115779.1:5826-22367 GCF_001443285.1 Poecilia latipinna
ATTGCGTATGGTCATACTTGTTTAACACTTTGGATGGAGTAGTTTGTCAACAAATAACAGTTTCCCCTTGATGACCAATAAAGTATATTGTATTTTATTCTTTATGAAGTTTAAAACTTACGACTTTATACAAGTTTCTTCTCTTAACAAACTGAGCCGTATTATGAATAATAAATATTCCCGTCTACAGGGACGTTTTTCCTGGTTTAAAGCCTTTCAGTTTGGTTTCTTTTAAAAACTTTTCCTCCAAGTTCAGGTGGACTTGTCTTCAACAAAGTGAACCCGACATAAATTAAGAGGAGAAAACTTTGTTGCAGTGTCAACATTTGAGTTTACAGCTCCCCAATGAGGGAAAGACTTTCTTTCAAGGCAGACTAATCCCTTTTCTTTATCTTTGCCCTCCTTTGCCTCCCCCACTCCTTTCTGCTGTGCATTCATTCTTCTCTCTACCGTTTCTTTCTTCTGTGGCGTTACCTCACTCCAGATCTGCTGGAGGAGTTTTTTTTTTTCCTCTTTTTTTACATGAATCATCCACATCTCGTTCCCATTGCTGTCTCCCGTTATCTCTCCTCTTCTTTTTCTCCCTCTTCCGGACTCAGACAGCTCTGGTTAGTGTAGGCGAGTCTTATATGAATCAGCACATCCCTCACAGACTCTTCTCCTCTCTCTACCTCTTTCCCTTCTCTGGTAATCAGAGGTCACATGAGACTATGCATGCACAGTTAGCACTTTAAGGACCTTACTTGAGCTCCAATCTGCTAAAAGAAATGAAATTGGGACATGTGTTGGGTTCTGGCAGGTTTTATTTATTTCCCCAAAGGTTTAGGAGTGAGGCAACAGAGGCCACGTTTGACACAATGAAGTGTGAGAGCATAAAGGAGCCATATTTGTTTGTTTGCCTTCAAAATCTGCCATTTTTTTTGGGATGTGAGCGCTGACAGTCAACGACTCCATCGGTGCCGACATCAAAATAAAACCCTGAGGGCGACAAATAGTTCGGAGGAAAAGATTTGACTTACAGTGAAGACTGAAGAAGGAGAGACATTTCTGCTAGCAACCTGAGATTGGTGCAATTTCTGCACTAAAACACAGCATCCTGCAAAACATTACAACCACAAAAATCTATTTTGCTGGGGCTATATGTAGTAAACAAAGGCAAAGTGCTGCATAATTGTTTAACGGAAAGAAAACAATACATGATTTTTGTTTATTTTAGCAAATCAACATCTTAAGTTCTTTCTTTGTATTCAGCTTTACTAAATTTAAAGTAATCTCAGTATAAATCCATCTGTTCTGTGAACTTCTCAGAGGTTTTTAGAAAATATTGAACATGAACACAAAGGAACACATCAGACACATTTTAAAGTTATTAAAGTTTTTAAATAGTTAGGTTATAAAACTTTATCCCAAATCTGTCATCTAAAAATGGAAATATGGCAAACTGTTGCAAAGCTCCCTAAACCTAAACAGACTGGAAATTCACATAAGTTCACAAAAAAAAAAAAATGTAACTCTGGAGGATCTGCAGAAATCCATAGCTCAGGTGGATAAACCTAAAATTATTCTGAAAATGTAATTTTTAATAGAAAGAACTGATTTATTAATATTTAGTTTAAAGATCCGCCCCTCTACCTATTAAATGTTAAAACGGCTTGCCATTGAGTTTTGACCAACTTTTGCTCCTTACAGTCCAACAACACTTCTCTTACTTCTTAAGTTATTAAAAGTGCCTTTAATAACATGGCACTTTAAGAACAATAAGACAGGAGATTGTAGTTTACCTTACTTTTTTAAATCATGCTACACCTTGTGGGTCGTTTATGTGCAAGCATCAAAATCAAACTCTGCGTGACTCAAAGTCATAATCAAGTAATGTGAAGTGACTCACTTTTGAAAAATAAAACTGCTTTATTTATATTTAGATAAAAAATTGAGTGTCATCCTGGAGCAGGACTTTCAACATACAGAAAATAAATCCTTATTTCTGTGTTATAATACCAGTAGAGCTAAAAGTCTGCAGGAAAACTGAAAACTACTGTTCACAAATGCTCTTCATTTAATCTGACTGAGGTTTAGCTTTTTGCAAAGATAATTGGGATAAAAATGTCATCCCAAAAAGACGTGCCCAAAAAGAGGTGCAGCTCTAATTGCAGCAAAACGTGAGTTAATAAAAAATATAAATGTATTCAACACTTCTCAGATTATTTTGGTGAATAATTTTAACAACCATGTCGTGTTTTTCACTCAGATTTGTCCACTGCTTGCTTTTGTAAGTCTAACACATAAAACTCCCAGTAAAAACAGCGGCGTTTGCGGTTGCGACTTTACAAAATGTCGAAGGAACCACAAGTCCATCATTAAAAAAAGATCTGTGTCATTCAAATGTTTCACCATCTGCTTCTCTGATGAAATCCTCTGCGTCATTGCAGGTATGCACCAGCTTAAAAAGCAAGACTTTGGGTGACTCTGTCTGTTGCATTAAACTTCAAAACCATGAGTCAAGCTCTAAACATGCATTATTTACAGTCCTGATTGGATGTGGCATTGCTCAGTCAAGAGGAAGTTCAGTCTTTTTCCCCCCAAAGATACTGACAAGTTGCAAAGTGACAAACGATATTCTGCTTCTGCTCGAGCCACGACTCACTTCTGTATTATTCGTAGCAGGTTCAGACACAAATCGCGGCCCAATTACTCGTTTGGGGACAGAAACGACCGCAAACCTCCTTGTTGTTCTCTCCTTTTCCTCTTCTTTGAACCACTCAACCCTAAAGAGCTTGAAAGGATAGTTTCCAGACAATGTGTGAATTTCAAATCAAAAGAGCTGCAGAGGATAAAAGATTGCACGCAGAGCTTTGCTGGATTTCACAGCAACAGAGAAAAGACAGTTTAACCGTGCAGATAAAGTATGAGAAGATCAAAGCCACAGCGCTGCTACACCGTGTGTACATTTTGATTTTAATCGAAAAAACTCAAGACTGAACCTCTGAAAAGCAGCTAAGGAGTCACGATTTACTCTCATTACCAGAGCTTAGCAGATAAATCAAATTCTTTCATGGTGTGCAAAGCCTACCTTAAACAGCGCGCTTGCTGTGCCGCTACCACAGGTTAGCTGTCTTTATTTACCCAGTGTTGGCAGAGAATGCAAAGATAAAGATGTACTAGACGTGCGCTGGAAGAAATATGGAAAGAGGCGCAAACATGGGAGTGGGTCGGGTGACCTAAGCAGTGGAGATTTCTGTCCTGGTCAAAGCTCACTCTGTCCTCTCAGATTCCTGCTTACACCTACGTTATCCCCCATTCGGCATCACCAACAGGAAAAGGCCATCTGGCTGTCCTTCAGCCCACACACTGAGAAATGGAAATGCAACGTAAGCTCTTATTGAAAAGAAAGTTCATCCAATCAACAATTACATTTCTAAGATTTTCACCTGGCATTGACCCGATCTTCATCAGGCTTTATAAACACTAAATATATGATCAGATAGTAATCCATGAAACCTACAACATATGCACTGATATCTACCACTGTATACATGTCTGTGCACACAAATACATGCAAATACACAAAATTTTAAGCATTTCTCATTTAGTTTTTAGTTCAAATATCTTAATAGATTTAGAATAAGACAATAAATAGTTTGTTTTGAGTCAATAACACCTTAATATTCAAATAAAATAATTACTAATTTTACTGGCAGATTATTTCATTTATAAGGGTAAAAAGGGGAAAATGTCGTCTCATAAGGGGAACTAGTCATTTTTCATCAATATTAAGAAATTATTTACTTAAACAAGCTCCTATATCTTGCTGAAAAATTACTTATAAGTTAGTTTTGTCTTACTTCAAGTGACCAAAGGTATTTGCATTAGAAACTAGATCAAAATACTTGGTAAGATTTTGTGTTTTTACAGTGTACACATGTCAATTTACATAAACAAACACATTTCTTAATGCATAACATGTTTATTTGATGCAAACATGGTGACAGACATAACATCAGTATATTCTGTATGAGTTAGCACTGGTGTCTTTTTAAATGGACATTTTGGACATCTCAACTCATATACAGTAACAGAACAAAAGGTTAAAGTCAGAATATGGACATGTTATGCTGCAGAATAATAAAAAAATACAATAAAGATTACCAGCAAGGTCGAGTAAATGTTACACTGACATTTTTTATGCTGGTTATTTTCTGAAAAATCAGCTTAAGTAGCAGAGAAAAAACAGAATCTCTTGAGCTTTGATGGGTTTTTATATGTTCCTTTCACAAAATGCAGTTTTAAAAGCGTTCAGTGCAGAAGCCTGAGCAAGGACAGCTGGCTGCAGAGACTGCAATAAATAAAAATGAAAAACATCTTTGAAGCATCTGTGGTTTTCATGAAAACATCCCGTAAAAGTTAACAGATTTTACCGTTTTCAACAAAGGAATCTGATGCAAATCTGCTCGCAGCTTTTTCATATAACATTTTCTGCTCAGTCTTTTTGACTGATTTATGTGCGTTTTAATTAAGTTCCTTCAAAAAAAGCAGAATTCAAGAATTTGAAATTACGCTGTTAGAGTCATGGATTGGATAATTGTTTTGTGATTTTTCACGACTTTGGGTATTGGTTTAGCTATTGCATTTTAATCATTTTCTGTGAACCTTGTTACAACTGATTAAATTACAGTAGACCGAACATGTAAATATCTCATCTATCTTAAGAAAAGCTGTAAAAACGATGTCTATATCATATTATATTTTTAGGCTTCCTGTAGTCTTTCAAAGTGGCCTTGACCACTTTCTACTTTTCTTAATATCTTTCAAATTCTTCTGATCAGTCTTTTGACTTGACAAAGCGAAAGAAGCGATCTAGAGTTGATTAACTGCATCTTATGCCTTCAATAAACAGCATAAAATCTCAGGCAGGATGTGAGGGAGTCGGCTGGGTTCCCGTTTTGAAACAAACACAGAAATAACCAATTAAAGTTGAGTCTGTCCAGAGAGGACAGCAGCGGGGACGCACCAGACAACACATCGATTGTGTCCCTTTAAATGAAATGAGACTTTCCAGACACCCAGCGCATTCTTGTAACATTGTAGATTCTTTTCCCACACAGAGTGAAGGCCTTTTCATATTTCTGAGACCGTTTTGGCATCTTGACTCCTTCAGCTGCTTTGGATGTCTTTACTGTGACAGCGGCTCCTACTGAGTTTGGCTGCTCTCTGAGATGATGAGCAACGTTGGTTTCATGTGGATTTTGTCGTATTTTATGATCCAATTTAGTTCAAAGTTTCAAAGAAGAAATGGGAAAGTCGCACATCCAGTAACAAAAAGGATTGTTTTCTATAGTTAGCAGCCCAACATCAAGATCTCTCATTTTACCCTGCAGATATAAACGACACACATTATTAGCGCTGCAGCGATTCCTCGAGTGATTCGAGTACTTCGATTATTAAAATTTATTGAGGAAGATTGATCTGCCTCGGAGCTTCGTTAAATGTTGTTTTACTATTTAGCGCACCGTGTCCCAGAAAGGTGATTATTTACGTTGCACAACACTTTTACTTCTGCCTATCAGTTGCTGCTAAGTGCTTAGTATTAGTAGCATAACATCTATTTTTTAAATTCAGTCCAGGGGATTTTAAGATAAATACATAAACAAAAACTGGAGTATAGACTTTGTGAGCCTGCCTCTTTATTATTAAACTGCATATAATTTCAGATTTTTGCACAATCTTTGTCCAGGTTAAGTTAAAAAGTGAGCTATTATTGTCACAATTTAATTTTTTTTAACTACAGAAGAGTTATTGTTAGTGATGCACAAATATGTTATTTTGGTCTGATGTTGACATCCGATATTAATACTGCTGCTGTTATGACAGTATTTACCAATATTTTAATTTCTCAAAAAATGATCCTAGTTGATTGCTTGATTAATCATCAGAATAATTGATAGATTACTCAAATACTAAACTATTCATTCACAACAGCCCCACACATCATGCTTGCATTTGCAAAGATATGTTACATTTATTCTTTGATGATAATAACTTTAACATTGAATAGTGGCTTTTTCAATGGGAAACATTGAGCTGAATGATGCTTCAGTGAACAAAAGGAAATGGAGCCTTGAGCAAAATATTCCTCAAAACCAAACAGGTTGTCCTTAAACCTTTTCACAATTTCCCACACACTTCGGCGTTTGTGGAGATTTGAAGTGTTAGACAAACACACACTAGTGCACATTTGTAACAGTAGCTGCAAAAAATTGCACTCAACTTTGAAATACTTGAAATGCATGCCCTATAAATCAGAGTATGCGTTTCGCCTTGGTGTGTCAACACTTTGCAAAAGCATCTTGATTTGCAACTACAGCTACAAGTTTTTCAAGGGATATTTCTCTGGCAGCTTTGCACAACAACAGACCGATTCTTTGTTTAACTCTTACAAAAGACCTGAAGCTCCGTCTGACTTGCTGGAGAGTATTTGTGAATAGAAATGTTTAAACTCTGACTGGGCCATTCTAATACAAGAACAAACTGCAATATAAAATATAATATAAACCACCTCAGTGCAGGTCTGACTGTAATGTTAAGGGTTTTGTGTGCAGGTTTACTTCCATAAGCAGAGCAGAATGACTTTTGCCATGATGCTCCACTTATTTGAAATTTCTTTGGGTTAATTTAAAATGTAATGGACACAAAAATGAAAGAGAAAGGAAAAAAGAAAGAGGAAGATGGGGGGGGGAAGGAGACAGACGAAAAAGAGAGAAAGAAAAACAAGTCTGCTTCTAAACCTGCAGAAAGAGATTGTCATGATGTGTTTTGATGGTGGATTCAAATCCAGAAAGTCAGAGACGTTGAATAAATGAAAAAAAAAATTATAAACAAACTTACAAAACTCACAGGGAGCCAGAGCAGAACAAAAACCATAAATTCAAAGAAAATAACAGGATATAACAGGAGGAAGCAGCAAGGAGAGTGAGCAGAAGAGAGGTTTAAATACTGAGAGGGTGAAAACTGGAAAAAAGACCTGGACTGATGAGCTAACAGGCTGCGAGAAGAGAGAGACTCGGAAATTAAAGAATAACCAAGAATCATAAATAAATTAAAGAAAATAACTAGAGACAAGAAATAAACATAACTATAAACACTGAGCAGGACCGAAGTAAGACAGAAACAAAACTGATCTAATCAAAGGAAAAAACGAAATAACCAATCCTCAAAAACAACTAAAAACAAAAGAGATTAAACAAAACTGAAAAACCACAACATAAAAATGGCCGTGTCCCAACTCTTTTGGAATCCGGTTTGTACATTGACATCACTTTTTTTTTTAAATGCTTTTCAGTTCAAGATCAACTTTTTACAAAACAGAAAAAACAACAAAACCTCATGTCTTGTCTTGTTTTCTCAAAATAATAAACCGTCTGGAGATTTAAGGTTGAAAGCAACTAAAGCCCAAACTTTCTCTGGAAATTAGAAATATTGACTCGCTCCCTCTGTTTGGATCCAGCCTGAAAAATCTCACTTTAAGACACCAAACACTCTGAAATCACTTTTTGCCCATTTTATTCTGTTTATAACTTTAATTCTGATGTATTTTTTTTTTCTTTGTCCTTTGGTGTTTTAACCATCACTTATCACAAAAGTATTTTTGTTCTTTACCACGTGCCATTTAGATTTTAATGTATTTATTATTATTTATTTTGAATCAAATAAAACTTAACCAATTAAAACCAATAGAAGTTTCACAAAAATAAATGTATTTCATAACTTTTTCTATCTCCTAAGTCACAAGAAATAGGCACTTATATTAAAATCCACCTTTGTTGTGACAGATGGAGAGATTGAAATTAAACGGACTAATTCTGCACGGTAATTTAAAACACATCCTTCTGTTTGATGACTAAAGCCAGCAGCATTTTGTGGAGATATTACATCCTCAAAAACAGTACTGAAGAGAAGTGTTAAAAATAAAAACACACAACACTTTATTCTGGCAAAAGACAAAGTGCTGAAACTCCGATACGGAAACTGCAAACTCTGCGGCGATGCGGCACTAAGTGAGCGGCGCTGATTCGACTTTTACAATTAAATGCCAAGCCAGCAGCGACGCAGTATCAGTGACCAGGAGGCCTGCTGCTAAATGACATGTAAATACCACACAGTGTATTTTCTGAGTGTGTGTGGATCAGCGTAGAGTCGTGTGTGTGTGTGTGTGTGTTCTGGCTCGTTTCTGCAGCAGGCTCTTGGCTTTGAGCCTGACGGATGTTAGCAGAGGTTGGACCAGTGCCTCTTTGCCGCTGTGCCCCACTGTCCCAGATCCCCATAACAGCCACCAGTAACAAGAGACAAGAAGCAACACACACACACACACACACACACACACCCCGGTGTTTGCAGGCCTCCGAGCGAGCCGAGCTTCCCCTCGCTGCTGCAGCCATCACACACGCTGCCTGGGAGGCTGCAGGAGCTCCCAGGGTTTGGCACACATACATTTTTTACATAAGAAATGATAAATACCAACTCTTAAGAAGTAGACGCACGCGTGCTGCAAGTAAAACACACTTTCACGACTTCCAAACTGTCAAGCAGTCATAACGCTTTCAGGCAGCTGTCAGACTTCTTCTTCTCCCCCCTGAACTCTCGTCAAACTGTATCCAGACTGCAGACTCATGGCGGTGATGATGTGAGATCTGGAGCTACCAAACGAAGCCCGGGAGCAAGGACAGACTTTTACTTTCCCTCCCGCTGCTGCTTCCTTCCTGCTTCGTCACGACCACACATCGTCACGCCTGCAGTGCTTTTCTTACTAACTGGATGTTATGTTACCCTGTGTGCTTCATTATCTGCTAAATAATAAATCAACTCTCCCCTGGAGTAAATATGCCATTTACACACTTAATTATATTTACATGGTGTGTTGCTTATTTTTGGTTTCCCAGGCAGTTTGGCAGGAAAATAGAAGCTCAGTTGATACTGACACACTGTAAAAACACAAAATGTTACCGAGTATTTTTGAATAGTTTCTAGTGCAAATATCTTAGTAGGGATGAAATAGGAAAACTAACTAACAAGTAACTTTTTAGCAACATATAGAGGAGATTTTTACGTCAATGAATCATTGGCAGATTATCTCACTTGTAAGACGGGAAAAATGTCTTAATGTTAGTGAAAATATCTGCTGAACTGGTAGATTTTTATTAATACATAGAAATGACAGACTTAAAACCAGCTCCTTTATCTTGCTGAAAAGTTGCTTGTGAGTTTTTTTTTCTTATTTTAAGTTTACTAAGATATTTGCGCTTGAAACTAGACTAAAAATACTTGGTGAGATTTTGTGTTTTTGCAGGAAGTGAGTGTTAGTGTTTATTCTAAATAAATAATTGATGAAATTTAAATAAAATAATAATTTTATTGTTTTCTATGCTGAAAAGAATGGTAACATAATAAAAAATACTAATAAAATGTATTTTAAAAAACTTAAACTACTTATTCTGAAATGCTCACAACTTTTGCAGTTTCATCATATCCTGTATGTAGTTTAAATCCTAATTAAAAGTGAAAAAAGAGACATATTTGCTTAAATTAAAACATAGCCGTTGTTGCTAAAGCAGATAGGAGAAAAGCAAAGTCTCACCAAAGTGGATTTTAAACAATGAAGTAAACAAATTTACAGAAAGTGAGGTTGATTAAGGGGTTAAACCAACACAGAAAAGACAGACCAGGTGTGTTGGTAGCAAGAGGATCTGACAAAGATGGAAAACAAACCAGGGGAACAGAGGAGGGTGATTAGCAGAAGAGCTTCTGGATGGAGAGCAACAACCAATCAGAACGCTGCTAGTTTTGTTTTAGATCTAATTTATGACAGAAAAACAACTAAAATCCATATTAGCAGTGACATCCGCTAAGCTTTTCCTCATTTGCACCAAATTAACACCAGTTTTCTGCAGACACAAATTTTACCTTATGATCTTCAGATCTGCTCCTTAAGAAAACCAAACATTTCCTCTGGCTGTTCCTCCATAAATATAGATACATTTGAGCAAGCTTCCCTGTAAATTAATGCATAAAGTCTCATTTAACCGTGAGCAAACTGCATCAGTGCAGAGGCAGGATTTGCTCGATGGGGTCATTTTTGGGTCACATCCAACTACTTTCAGAAGTGGAAGAACAAGTAAACTTTTCTACATTCAGCAAATATTTCTTTCATTTTTATTTTCTCTCTTAAAGTGTTGACAGGTAATGTTGTCACTTTACCTATTTAAATCTTGTTGCCATTGGTGTTGCCAGGTACCGTTACTCAGAATAACAGATGAATGTTGTGTTAAAGTGACACAATTATGTGGCAGCCAAGCCAATGCTTAAATAGAACCAGTTAAGAACAGGATGTTTAACCAGAAACACTGGAGATATTTTCGTGAAATGTCTAAATGTTTGTACAGAAAATGGAAAAAGGTTGGACTGCTGCTTAAGCTACTGTTCTACGGATGCTTGCTTCACATTTCTGAAGCTTTGAACTTGGCCTCATCCACAAACTATACAGCTAGATTTTAATTTCGTAAGTACAACTAATTAGAAATATAAACAATATTGGGAAAACGTTATCTGAAAGGGCGTTAGAACTGTGAATAATGACAGTTTAGATGCAAAGTTTCATGAAAACTTGCATTAAAACTTAAGTTATTACAGCTGGAGACCAGCGATCAGGTCAGTAAGCTGGGAGTCGTGATGAACTCTGACCTTCAGAGCCACATAAAGACAGTTACAAAGTCGGGTTCTGTCACCTGAACAACATTTCCAGGATTAGAGGACTATTGTCTCAGTGAGATCTAATGAAACTCATCCATGTTTTTATTTTTAGTCGCATTGATTACTGCAACAGCATCTTTACAAATCAATCAGATCCAGAACGCTGCTGCTGGCGTTCTGACTAAAACCAGGAAGTTGGAGCACATCGCCCAGGTTCTAACGTTCCTACTGCCTCTCTGCAGCTCAGAGGACAGACTTTAAAATACTGCTGTTAGTTTATAAATCACTGAACAGCTTAGCAACACAATACATTAAAGATCTGCTGTTGTCATAGCAACCTCCCAAACTTCTCACATCTGGTTCTGGTTCTGCTCTGCATCCCCAGAACCAGAACTAAATGAGCAGAAGCAGCATTCAGCTTCTATGCACCACAAATCTGGAACAAACTTCCAGAAAACTGCAAAACAGCCGAAACACTGAGTTCCTTTAAATCTAGACTAAAACCAACTTGTTTAGAGTTGTATTTGAAACATAATCAATGAAACATTAATCAATAATCTGATGTGTAACGACGGCACTTGGCAAAATGTAATGTTTCAAGTGTTGACTGTGTGTTTCTATGACTGTATTTTTATGATGTAAAACAGATTGAACTGCCTTGTTGCTGAATATGCTACACAAATAAACTTGATTGATTGATTGATTGATTGAAAAAAGTGCCAACTTTGTGTTTTTTGGCAAAAAAAAACATTTTAATGCAAAGTTAAATTAAAACCTGCATTAAAAGTCCATAAAAATGTCAACTTTACATTAAAATGTCAGTATTTACCACGTGACACGTCATCTACAAAACCTCTATGAACAATCTGAGTTTTGAATTTTTATTTTTTTATTTTCTAAATAAAGTGTTACCACAATATCTAAAGTAATGTGTTCCAGAGAATCATATTGTGGTAAAAAGTCCAATACTAAGCAAACCTCCTGCGGCTGAATCCCCTCAGAAACTGGTGGTAAAACCCTGTCATGATGAATAAAGATGAGTAATCTTTAACCACTTTAAAACAAAAGGACACGCTGCTTATTGATCAAGCTGTCAGAAAAACGAAAAAAGAAAACAAACCAGAGTTCGACCTTGGCTTCAGCCACATCTTATTTAGATCCTGTCCATCGACAGAAATAATTAAATCAGCTACGACAGTCAAATGGTTGATTTTTCCTAAAAAGCATAAAAAACATTCCCTGGCACAAACAAACACACCATATTTCTGTTTAGACCACATATACCAAACTCAAGGCCCATGGGCCAAATCCGGCCCGCCGTAGCTTTTTATGTGGTCCTCTAGATTCTAGACTAAATGCTAAGTGTGCTTAAATATTATGTTATCAATTAAATCAATGCATTTTTCATCAGTTTACTGCCAAATTACATCAATCTGTCCCTCGAGTTTCTTGAGAATTATTGTGGAAATTCACACAAAATCAAGAAATCCCCAAACTTTCTTGTGCTCATACATAATTGGGAGGTTATTGCAGATTTTTCTCAAAAATTGTCAGAAACTTTCTTACTTGTACTAAACAATTACTTGATGTCAGGTTATAGTCCAGGATCTATACAGCGACTAATAAAAAGTCACATTTAACGTCACAAATAAACATAAATATTCCCAAATTAGTACCACAAACATGATATTTTAGCCCGTTTTATCAATACATTCTGGCACAACCGGCCCTTTAAGAGCCTTCATGATCTTAATTTGGCCCAAAACAAAAATGAGTTTGATACCCAAGCATTTTACACAAAAATGCTTGCAGATTATTGATGATTAATCAATAATCTGCGAGTTTCTAGTTTCAAAGTTAGACTGTTAAACTTCTACTCTAGATACAGCTGGAATAGATTCAACACAGAAACAATTTCAGTTTGAACATTAAAGCCTGAAAATCCAACTTAGCATCTGTGAGAGGAGCAATCAGCAAACAAACTCCACAGGTCTTATCAACAAAGTCCAACATTTGAAGCAACAAATTATTTACTAAATCATTTTCATTGAAAAACTGAAGCAAATCTCACAAATCTCAGCAGGGTGATACAACCAATCACCCTGCTGGAGCTGAAACTCTCAACAAAGTCGAGGTTTAAAGCAAACAACAATAATCTCTTTGCGGCATCTGGGTCTAAATCCAGGTTAAAGAAGAAAAGATAAACACGAAACACTTCCAGTCTGCTGGCACAAAAACTCAAAGAACTCCAGGAAGACGATGAAATTATGACGAGGGGATCAGAAACCCACAGATTGTACTGCAGGTGTTGCATTTTCTACAAACAAAAATACAACTTACTTCATTATTAAGCTGAAAATAAAGTCCTATTTTCTGTACCTGCTGTTTTTAGTCGACACAAAACTCAGCAGAGAGACGATCAGCCGTGCCCTCAGAGGGCCGTTTTAAAGCCACTGATTATCCAAACATGCGTGTTTTTACCCCATCAGGGGGAATCCTGCTGGCCTGGGGGGTAAAACATGTTCACTTTAAAAATGAAAAATACAGAGCTAATCTTAATGGCTTTTAAAGTTCATTACATATGCAAAAATGGGACATAATGATTAACTTACTGATTATAACCTCGTTCCCAGGTGAATGATTTCATGCCCACGTTTCACAGACAAAAATAGACAGACTAAAAATTTTATGGGCTGCCGGAGCCGAGGTGGATCTGTGAAGCTCCTGAGCCAAACGCAGAAAGACGGCCAGTGGTATTTAGTTTTAGATTAAATAATCCGGTATATTAAATCTCACCAGAAGTGTTTCTGTACCTGGTGTGTGTCGCTGAACATTTAGCTAGATCTGAAGCATATTATAGTCAGTCGGGTAGAAACTAGTTGTATATTTACTCAGTTACATTTACTTTTTAGGGGGAAAAAATACGTTTAAGAGTATTTTTTACAAAGCTGCACTTTTTACTTTTACTTCAGTAATTTTATACAATTAGTTGAATAAAAACAGTGGGATTTTCTGTTTTAACCAAAAATTCACCAGACAGACACACACCTGCAGTTTTTGTTGAAGTTTTTTACTGAAATAAAGTGATTAAAATTTTTTGGATTTTTTTGATTTTGTTCGTTTGTAATTTCATCCTTAAAATACCAAAATTTCCTTATAATTTTATATTTTGGTCCGGCTGATGATGACATTTTTAAATACTTGTCACCTTTTTACCAAATACTTTTTCACTCTTATTTGAGTAATTTTAGGTTTTCTTCCCACCTCTGATTATAATATCAAAGGCATGTAGTAATTTATAAAGAGAATAGATCCCCCATTTGAAAGAAATTTATTATTTTGATCTTTGTCTGGATCTTTTTACTGAGGAAAACCTAAATATAAATCTCCATAAATTACACCTAGGCAGTATTTCACGGTTGATATTCTCATCTTCTGACAACAGCCTTTGGTGTGTTTATAAAAAAATCAAAGAAAATAAAAAAAAGAAAGGAAATGCATCTACTGTCTCACGATTAATTTGAACGCTGCACAGATTAAAAGTCAACCCTGTCGCTGCTTCCTGCGGTGCAGCGATGCGTGCAGAGCAGACGCCTGCTTCAAAAGGAGGTAATTTATCAAACCCCAATTGAAATCCACACTAATTAAGATGAGTTTCATTCACTGGGAAATTAAATATTCTTGTGGGCGAGAGCGGCAGAGCCAGCTGAAGTGTAAGGCAGGCAGGTGTTTCTGTTTTTAAAGTCTTTAAATTTATCTCATTTTTCATACGTTTGTTTTTAACAAAAAGCAACAGTTTTCTCCTGTTTCTGTCACGTCAAATTTCACTTCGGAGTTTTACCAAACAGATACGGTTATTCTTTTTCCCATGAATGTTTCTGATCTTTATTTTCATTTTTCTTTTATAATTTTACATGCATTTATCACACACATTTCCTTAAAATGCTTGCTAAAGCTACAGAGTGAAAACAAGAATCTGCAAAAATAAAGTGGTTTTATATTCTGTGAAAATGGAAATGTATGAAAGATGAATACAGCTCTAAATGGAAAATGTAGGGTAGTTTTGACAAAAAAATGTGATTTTATGTGCATCATTTTGCTCTGTTTGTTAGTATCTGCATTCATAATCTATTTACGCACGTTGGCAGCAATCACTGAGCAAACGGGACGAATTCAGCTACAACATTTTCTGCACCTGGCATCTGAATTCAGCTGAAATCTCTCCTGCTAATACGAGCCATTATGAAGGCGCAGATCCAGAGCAGCTTCACAGATACTGGCGAAGCCATCATTTTGTCAAGTGAGGCGTGTTTATATGAATATCAGCACTGGAGTTATTTATTTATTTTTTATGTTTCTGCACCAAAAACATAAAAAAAAAAAAAAACTAAACACAAACTAGAGAGCGGATTTTTCCAGGTGCAGTTTCCGTGATGACACAAAGGAGACAGAAACGGCATCACATTTCTCTGGCAGTAAATTTAAATGCTGAATATATCGAGCACCAACATTTTAAAGGATAATGATTTCCAAGCCTGGACAGTAACTTTGGGGATTGTAGCTACAGGAGAATTATACTGTTGCTCATAAACATAACATTTGCACAGAAGCAGTTTGGTTTCAAGCTCATATAAATTAACTTCTAATGTGTCAATTTGGTGCAGAAATGATCATTAGATAAATGTAATTTAGGAAGTTTTATGTATAATACGCACAATAAGACAAATCAGCTGCATGATGGTGATTTTCTCTAGATGCCACACTCCTAATTTAATAGGCGTTGTCCACAGAATCGGTGGACTAACAATGGTAAAATAAAGACATTACTTTTACATCTTTAATAACGTGTCTGCATTGCATAAGAGGTCTGATGACAGCAAAAAGCAAAAACAAAACCTGAAACAGAGTTCCCACAAATAGGAGTTATTGCAAATAATGTCTTAATTTACTTAAAAATACATTTTTATTTACTGTCACTTCTGACATTTGTGATCAGACCCGTTACCTGTCACACCTCTCCTTCAGTGGAGATTTAACCTAAAGCAAACTTTAACTATGACCTGTTTATAGGTGGGCATCCTGGATCTCCTACTTAAAGACTTGAGGCTGAGTTTTAATCCTTAAATTCCAGATATTAGAAAAACATCACTCAGTCGACTCACTGCTTATCGCTCTGCATAGAAATATATTTTGCATCCTGAATGTGTCAGCAGCAGAGCTGACCCTTTATTAAGTATTATGTGTTATTCAGATTGTGTTATTTTATAACACAATCAAGTAATTACGTTAATTTCAGTTGTTGTAAAGATGCAATATATATCTAATAAGACTTGAAAGAAATTTGACTTTGTAATTTAATGTCTTGAAATTGGGTTCTGTCCCTTTAAGAAACTCCTGCTTTTTCTGAAACAGACGTGACCCGAGTCTAAACTTTGTGTGAACCTGCAGCAGCAGGAAAGGAGGAGAAGCCAGATGACCGATTACAGCACTGTAAAACTGCAAAGGCGCTGCATATTTGATGACAATATGCAGCTGAGTGTCACTTGTACAAAAAAAGACAAACGGGATTATTGGCTCACTGTCTGAAGAAGCAAATATATGTTCTTATCAGGTCTTTGAGTGTTATTTGCAAGTAACAATGCCAATATGGATCTGAAATTTACGACGCTATATTAGCGCGTTTGTAGACAGAAAAAAGGGAGGAGTAAATTCTGCCAAAAAACTCAGAACTACTGAGATCAAGCTTGGAAATTTTTCAGGGGAAAAAAGGAAATTCCTGAATATGAAAAGTTGAAAATATA
>NW_015115779.1:25975-35925 GCF_001443285.1 Poecilia latipinna
CTAATTCAGAAATATTTGTAAGGAATTTTGTGTATGATGTTAAATGTGACTTTTTGCTACTTGTATCAGTCACAGATTATAACTTCACAGCAAGTAAGGCTGAGGCAATGGTCACTTAAACTCAATGTTTTTGAACAATTTTGAGAAACATCTGCAGCAAAATCAAAAAGAAAATGTGGGGATTTGTTGATTTTGTGTGAATTTTGCAAACTTGTGGAAAACTGGAGACTTATTGGTGTAATTTGGACTCTAAAGGGCCACATAAAAAGATACCGTGGGCCAGATTTGGTCCCCAGGCCCTGAGTTTGACACCTGTGGAGTAAAGGAATAAAAACTATTGTAGCGCCGCTGCTGAGTCTTTGGAGCCAGATGCTACCAGGGTGAGTCTGTGCAGCAGATGCAGATGTCTAGAATATAGTACTGGCTACGAACACATGCGAGAAAGACTCCATGTTTGCTTGCTCTTTATTTCAATGGCTGCCCTGAGGACTATATGTAAATTGCAACCGTGGATGCATAAAAAGTTTTGTTTACATGTCATTGAAAGAGGTTTCCTTGTTTCTAAATGAGAGTATGATAATAATGACTGAAATTGCAGTTCAACTGCTTGGAACACCAGTTTGTGCTAATGACGATCTGACATAATAAAGGCAGCTGAAAGCACAAATCAACCGGGGAAGAGCTTTAATGGATTCAACACTCCGCTGAGGCCCATTTTAAAGCATGAATCTCATTAAAACAACAAGAAAATGGCTTTTGACAGCCAGTGGAGTGACATTTGGTTATCTACTCCACTATCCACTCTCCTTGCCTGTCAGCCTTGTCACTTCCTGTTTGCTGGTGGAGCTGTGGAGACTCCAATAGTTAGCAATCCGTTTGACAGCTGGCTGTCCATTAAAAAACCAACTATAAATTTCTCTGAGTATTTCCAGGCGACGATGTGAGCCGCATAACTTCAAGGTCGGCCTTTACCAAACATGAAGACGTTGAGCAACCGGCAGCGGGAAACGTGGCGTTTTGTCTGTGTCACGATGTCCTGGGACTCAAACTCTCGCTCCGACTGTGTAATTGGGACAGCCAGAACTCCAGCGTGGAACCGACTGTTCGCGCAAACAGGGTCATGTCTGTTTTTCTCTTGCTCAACACAAATAGAGTGATGAAAAAAATATGTTGCTGGAATCATTTACATGCTTCAAAACAGGGCAGTTTGAATGGAAAACACACTACAAAAACACCAAATCTTACCCAGTAATTTGGTCCAGTTTCTAGTGTAAATATCTTATTTTCTGAGTAACTTTTAAACAAAAAATAGGAGCTTATTCTAAATTAATAATTCCTTACTATTGATGAAAAAGTAGCAGTTCCACTGGCAGATTATTTCACTTATAAGAAGACATTTTTCATAAATTATAAGTGAAATAATCTGCCTACTTTTTCCATCAACATTAAGAATTTATTGACTTGAAACAAGCTCTGATATCTTGCTGTTAAGCTACTTGTAAGTTAGTTTTGTCTTAATTCAAGTGAACTGAGATATTTGCACTGGAAACTAAACCAGAGATTTAGTGTTTTTGCAGTGTGTGTGATGAAAGTGGGATGCAGAATAATGAGAGGTTGAGGGAAGGAAAGCACAACGTTAATGATAAGATTAACTAAATAATTCCCCAAAACTACCTCAACTGTACTTTAGATGTGAATAAAGTCAATGCTGGTGCTGATTAGAGGAATCAAAAAGGGGTCAAAGAAGGGAAAAAGAATAGGAGAAAATAATTACTTTCAATAAAACAACCCAGTGTGGATATCAATGGTTGAATGAACAGCTAATGATAGAAGGGAGTATAAAATATTCAGGTAGCGGCGCTCGCCTCCTGTGGAAGTCTGAGTCCTTCGTTAACCTTATTTTTACAATCCCTGCTGCCTCCAACTCAAGGACTGTCAAATCTGAACATCCTTACAACAGACTGCTTGTCTAAATTACATTAATCTTTGTTATAATCCATCTAAAACAGGTTCTGAAGGATGAATCCTTTTCTCTTTAGTCACAAATATTACAAATTTAAAGAAGATATTTTTAAAATGTTGATATATTTAGTGATTGAAATAATTAGATGTACTAAAGGATTATAATTACTTGTGATCACACTAAGATCCCACAAAAGATTACAAAAACACTAGCATGAACGCAACAAAATTGATTTCCAAATAAGGATTAAGCTTTCAAAATATTATCTAAGCTGATTGAAAAGGGATTAAAGGGTTTCAAAGTTTTATTTTTGTCTCTTCTGAAGTTTTAAGAAAGAGTTTAAGTTATAATACAAAATGCTAATATTGAGAGTAAAAAAACAGAGGTTCAAATTTTTAAGTTTTCTCTCTTGTTCTGTTTCTGCAGAAACAAAACAGGAAGTGCCGAGTTTGACCAAAATGTTGGCTCTTCCACTGAACTTGTCTCGCTAAAATCTCACCACAAGGTTTTCACTCCTAATCTGGGTAACAATCGCTCTTTGGATGGTTTTGGATTACTCTAGAACAGTCTCTCAAACTGCAGTACCCAGTCCACTGGCGGCCCCTAGTGGTCAGTGAAGTACTGACCACTAGTAGTTTATTTGCAGTGACTTGAGCACAAAGTGCAACGCTACAGTTAGCTTACCAAAGGATTGACTTGTGACTTGTGCAAACTTTTTCAACATGTATAGGTGTAGGAGAAGGTTTATTTTATCTTTAAGGTTTACAAATCCAGTATTACAGACGCACAAATCTTTTTACGTATGCACAAATCTTTTTACGCACGCACAAATCTTTTTACGCACGCACAAATCTTTTTACGCACGCACAAATCTTTTTACGCATGCACAAATCTTTTTATGCACGCACAAATCTTTTTACGCATGCACAAATCTTTTTATGCACGCACAAATCTTTTTACGCACGCACAGATATTTTGAGACTATTTTCACTCCATAGTTCGGAGACTAATATTTTAATTTCAGGTTGCATATATTAAGATGTTGTGTTATTGTGGGGCCAATTTCAGGTTACGCGTTTAAAAAATAAAAGTCTTTGAATGACGCTGAGCATTTTGAAGTTGTGATGAAAAAAACAAACATGAAAACTTGATAAAAAATAAACTTTACACAGAAATGCTCATCACAACTAAATGCTGCAAAGTGACCAGATTTGTGTTTTACCCAGAATTTAAATCTCATTACGTAATCCCTCTGGGTGGCATCACAAGGCAATAATCCAACTGAAAAACTAAAAAAAAGAGCAAACAGTGGCTCTTCTTCTTGATGTTCCTTTTTACCAGATGGAGAAAAACGATCCAACACTTTACGTCTTTCTCCTCATGTGGAAACGAAACGTGTAATTTCCGAATATGCAGCGAGTAAAAAAACAAACAATAATTACATGTTTCAGTGAGCATGGCGATAAAGGCCATAGACGATAAAGTGGTGAAGGATGATAAAAACACTGACTGCAGGCCAGAGAGAATAAATGTTTAAACAGATGTCAGATGTTGGGCTGGGAAAAAATAGTTAGAAAAATCAGTAATGGAGCATTTAAAGTGTCCTAAATCTGAAACGACAACATGACATTTACAATGCAGCACCGACGGCTGTTTAGTCTCACCAATGGAGAGCAGAAGTTATGCTTCAGTTCTATTTCTGGCCCGTTAAAATAAGGAAAAATGCTTGTATTGAAGTCCAGTAGATCCTGTATCTATGAAATGTCACTGTGAGCAAAACAAAAATATTGTGACTTTTTAAAATCATAATCGCAATTAAATACATACAAGTCACTTTAATTTTTAATGATAGAAAATATTTGTAGTCATCCTTTACAATACTGCTTATTTGGGCCAGGCTGCAAGAATTTTCATTAAATTACAAGTATGTAGTCATAATATTGGCAAAACAAGCAAAACTTTACCAGAACGTCTAAAAGTTAAGGGGAAAAAGTCTTTTTAATAAGAAAAAGATTCAACTGAGAAGGTTTCTAAATGGACTTGGAAACAATCACATGTTTAAGAGTTCATATTTTCTCATTGTTTTCACTCTGCAGAAATCCCAAACCTTTCCATGATATTTAGAAAATCCAGCCAGTTCAGGCTTTGCCTCAAGGCCCGTTAAATATGCTCAGGAACCTCTGAAGGAGACATTTTCAGATAAAGTTATCCAATAACTCAGTTTTTAAGGCAGTATTCATATCTCATAAACTAGACGGACCAGTAAATTGAGAGTTTTGCCTCTTAGCTCAACTCCTTCACCAAACAAACAGGCAACAGTAATGCCCTCTTCACTGCAGATGAAGCTCTGGTCCGACTCTCCATCCTCAGCTCAATCCTGCCAGGAATCGCTAACAACACACCAATAAACACTAAACACCATGCTAGTTTTGAGTTTTCCCTGCCATGAACCCCCCAGAGCTTTAACCAACAGGCAATGTTACAAAATATTAAAAAACATCGACTTTTAGAGTGTTTTTATTCATTATTCAATAACTAATACATTAATTTAGCATAAATTATGTCTGATTTTAGATGGTCATGAGTTCTATTAACTTATCAGACGACTTAATTAGCTGACAATTTTTCATCACAATTCCCTCCTTTGATGGAAAATTACAAAATATTGTATATTAATAACATCAAATTGAATTTTATTCAGATAGTTCTCATGGTTTTTAGAAGCAGTTTCCTCTAAAGCTCTTTTTCTTGTCAGAAACTTTCCCGTTTCTTGTTTGCTACGTTAATTTGAGGAGCAAAGCAGCTTGATGAATTTGACAATCAGAAAATGAGCATCAGAAACAACATTTAGATCAATTATTTTAACTCAGATTTAAAAAGAAAAATGATGAAAAATTTAACACTAAAAAATTTATGGGATAATTTTTTTTTTCTTTCTCATCTTTGCTCCAACTTTCTGAAACCCTCACAGCGCCCCCTGGCGGCCACGACTAATCATAACTAATCATGTGACTCACTTTAGGTTAAAAAAGTGTTTCCATTGCAATTTTGTAAAATGCATCCAAAAACCATCTCAAGCTAGCACCAAAACTTTTTTAAATTAAAAAATTAGATTTTTTTTTTCCATTGCTTGTTTCCATTAAGAAAATTAATTTTTATAATTTCAATTTGCAAAATTTTATGGTTAATGGAAACGCAGCTTATATTGTATTTTCAAACATAACTCAAAAGAAACTAAAATAAATTTTACTTTGTGTCATAATTGTATCTGGTGTATTGAAATTGGTGTATGTCTCTTTAAGAACGATATGTTGAGCGTCAAAAAAGGCAACTTTACACAATACCGCCACCTGGTTTTAAAAAAGGCATTGGACAGGTGTACCTAATAAACTGACCAGGAACTTCTCCAGAGGCAGTGACGCATCATTAGTGACTCATCTTTCTTTTTTTAAGGATCTGTGAGGAGCCGCCTTTAATAGCAGCTGCGTCAGACTCGCTTGATCTGCTTCAGCGCACATTGAAAGTCATTCCTTAAAGACACAAACAGACTGAGCCAGGAAAAAAAAGTCAATCCTCACAGCAGCACCGCGCCACAAAACCCACTCAAAAAAAAACTGTTTCATAAACTGAACATTTTTGATCCTGAGAAAACGGACGCAGCTCCTGGTTCAGAACAGAACTAACTAAATGCCTTTTAGTGCTACTCTAGTTTTCTTTCTCCAGCTCTCATCCAAAGCGCCATTGCAAACAAAACAATGTAAAGTATAATCTTTCTATTCTGTTACAATGTCGTTTTTAGTTGTACATGGCAAAAACTCAATTACAAACTGTTCAAAGTTCAGGAAAGTGAATTATAATCTACTAAATAAATAAAAGGCCAAACCCAAACACAGTAATAAGGTTAGCTGAGCTCTAATTTATCACATAATAGTTCTATTGATTGTCCTTTATAACACAATGATTTTTTGTTAGCTGTTTTTTTTTTTCAGAATGGTTCAGATTCACTGATTTGCAACAGAAAATAATTACTTCGCTAAAAGATGAACAACAATCACAGTTTCAGTGAGGTGGCAAAACTCTGGAGTACCTTATGAATATAAAAGATGTACAGAAAAATATGGTTTGTTTGCTTTAGCCTGAAGAAAACAAGGAAGGTAAATCAATGTCAATTATTCATAGTTTGTGTGGAAGCAAGAAAAAGTAAATAAAAAAACTGCAAGGAAGGTTAAAGATTGACCTAAAAATGTTTAGAAAGTATAAAGTTTTCCCAACAGAAAATATGGACAAAATATATTAAAAACAACAATTTTCTTTTTGGAAAATGCCTTTCTTATGGTTAGCTTGCTGTAACTAAAACTTTCTTATTTTATGTTGTGCTATATGGATACATGTAATCCAGGTGCTTTTGGACTTAACTGATAAAACATTCAGAAACAAATTATTATTTAGAAAACTTTTTAATTTCAGGTTCAAATATACAAACACAGTGTGGGAGGCACAAATGCAAAACAACAGCTCTTCAATTCTTCAGTACAGGAACACAAATGGTATTCTATGAGTCAGACGTTAAAAAACAAATCTAACACTTAGTTTTCCCCAAAATAAATCCACATACCTGTGTTGGAAAAATATACTTTTTATCACTCGCAGACAAAAAAAATGTTGTTGAACTTCCACAGATTATTCAGTGAGGTGCTCAGATTTCATCCGTTGCAAAATATAAAATCCAAATATAAAAATCCCTGCCGTAATATTTTGCTCCACTCAGCAAAAATGTAATTAGTTTTACATTTGGAGTAAAACTAACTAAAATAATTGTATTAACATCTTCACACAGACCAATTTTTTATATCTTTTCCTTAACACAGACAAGTCAGTGATCACAACTACAACACTGCTGATAAAACCACAAGTCACACCGTCACTGTTCAGCAAACGTTTTGTATGTAGTATGTATGCCTGTACAGCAGGGGGTGCTGCCAAACTATCGATCTGGTAATATCACAAAACAATATCTCCAAGAGGCCCAGTGCTGTTTACAACCTCTAGCTATGCTAACAAGCAGTGCATATTAAAATCACCAAAATGTTCCACCGACTCCTAAAAATGCATAAATTCAAACCGGCTGCGCTAAATATTGTTTCAGTGTCTATTTACAGGTGACCCGTTATGCTCCCTTGAATACTCATCACATTTTTTGCAAAAAAAGTATTCTTAGATAATGAGATTTTAGTCTGCTCAGTTCTGCCTATTTTGAATTGCTTTCAGAGTGAGCTGTTTGGGTTGCTAGGTGACAGGCTGGGCTGCGGAGGCGTTGCTAGGTAACGGGCTGAGCTGCTTCGCTGGAGTTGCTAGGTGACGGGCAGTGACTGCTGATTTGTGACGTTTCATTCCGAAGGTTCTCTGAAATGGGTAATTCCCCAGGCACCAAAAATATTACCTTATTGCCAAGAAAAAAGCTAGGTGTTTTTAGGAGTCAATACCCAAATAATAGCACAAAAAGGGGCAAAATGCTAATTTTGCCTAGTCCTGTTAGAGGAGGATACAAATCTGAAGTCGGCTTCAGACTGAAGCTTCCAACTCAGGAAGTTGTTAAAGGGTGATTTCACTTAATTTTCCACTGCACTTAACATCTTTAACCTGCTGTAATTTAAAAATAAAACAAATTGATTTTTTTTCTCTCCACATCTGTCAGGAAATTACAGCACTCCATACTCCTGGCGGCACTTACAGTATTCCACAAAATGGTGACACCAGAGATTAGGAGAAAACTCCAGACTCAGTGGTTGTTAAGGAATAATTAAATACATTATTTTAAAATGGTATCTTCTGTTGAGTAAATTCTTCTACATTAGTAGTAGGATTATTCAAACCCAGTCTGAGATTTTCAAAACCTTTATTTGATTTGTGAAAGTTCAATAAAAGTCAATTTTAGTCCAAATTTGTGGATTACTTACTGGTGTGTTCACACCAAACGCATTTTGCGCGTTGGTTTACATTCAAAGTCTATGTGGAGGTATCAAACATGCTGTTGTCTTCTGTTGCTGGCCTATTTATCGGACGCCCTCGACGCATCAGACGTTGCAAATCGCTCCGCACTAGATGCACGAAATGCACAACGACGGGCCCTCGACGCGCCTCCACATAGACTTTGAATGTAAATGAGACTCGCCTGACGTGTGAAACGCGTTTGGTGTGAATGCACCATAACTTAAGCAGTGACTGAGCAAGTGACCAAATGAAGAATTTGAACACAACTTTTGTTTTTGCAACACCTTGTCTTGCAAACCCTTGACTCGGTGTTTGATTCTCTTCTTTGCCTTTACAACAGTTCCTCTGTTGCTCAGATCGCTCCCAGGTCATTTTGTTTTTCCTGCTGCTCTCTGTTCGCTCCCAACTTGTTGGTTTGGATTTCTGTTTAGTTAAAGTTTACCTGCCCTGCAGCGCTTTGTGTTGTACACCGTTTGGCTCTGTAACAAAGACGTGGACTTTCCACCTGCCTCCAGCGAGTCCTGCATTTTGGTCCTCTGTCTGCTGCGAAACAATCTCACAGCCTGGCTCACATTTCTTTGACCTGCTGCCCTCTGGCAAGTTCTAGAGCTTCATTAAAAGTAGAAAAACAGACGTGTGGAAAGTGTTTTTCCCCCCTGCTCTAACCAATTTGAACTACAACCTCACAAACACATCCAGAATCAATTCATCACACTCCATGATGCATAGCATTTTTACGCTTGTGAATTATTTTAAATTAATTCCCATACTTCACATAATGTCACATTTAACTTATACATTTATCACAATGGCAAGTTGCCTGCTTTATATCCGTCACGCAGCTAAAATTATAGTAAATGTTTTGCACACCTGTTCCATTGCATATGTGTTTTATGCTTTCCCAGGACGTGGATGTTCTTGTAAGTGTTTTTGATCAATAGTTGTCCAGATTTTCTGAAGGTCTTTCAAAGATTATGTTGTCTTTTGAATTTGTCTGTTTTTCATTCACTTTCTATCCAGTGCTTGTACGTGACTTTGACAGTATATTTTTCTGTGTCCTTAAAAGTATGAAAGTGGAGAAAAAAGTTTTTAAAAAGTGGAAAAGTACAATAAATAAAATGTTTCTTGCGCAGGTATGTAGGACACATGCATCATCCTTGAGGTTACTGGCACAAAATGAAAGGTTTTGAGCTAATGATGTGCTGGTAGGTATGTAACCTTTATGAAAAATATTGTGCTACATATTTGTTGAAATTGTCACCAAGTCGTGATAGTATGGCATGAGCTAGATAATCTGCAAAAAAATAAAATAAAATGAAGTTCCTCTGCTTCCTCCCAGTGCTAACTACAAACAACCAATCAGAGCCAGGAGGCGGGTCTTATTGCTGTCAATCAAAATTTTGTGATGTGCTGCAGCTAGCATAGCATGTTGTTAGAGCTCAGTCTACTTAGCGTGGTCACCATTGAAGGCAGATAAACAGTTTTTCTGCAAAGGTAAGTTGTTTCTCTGATATTAGCACATTTAGCAGTGAGTATATGAGGTTGATTGACAGCGGTAAGACCCAGCTCCTGGCTCTGATTGGTTGTTTTTGGTCATTATTTTTTTCAGATGGCAATAGTATCTCAGTGAGGAGATGGTGGAGATAGATGTTTTCACTGATTATTTACCTCAAGGTATCATGACAGTTTTAACAAATATGTAAGAAACATATTCTTTATAAAAGTTACATGCTGCAGCTTTAAGTGATGAAATCTGAATAAAAATTGAAAAAACTACAGACTACATGAACACAAATATAAAAGAACTGAGAACTTTCATGCTTAATAAAATGAATCTATGATCTCCTTTTTTGTGCTGGTGTTTGGTGCCCAACACATGCAAAAACAATCTGAATAAAAAGTTTGCATTTTATGCAAACTTAAATATATCACCGTGAACTAAAGGTTATACTTCTAGTCTTGTATCAAGCATAACGGTATTAGAACTGCTGGTAAC
>NW_015115779.1:39015-57319 GCF_001443285.1 Poecilia latipinna
TCACCGTGAACTAAAGGTTATACTTCTAGTCTTGTATCAAGCATAACGGTATTAGAACTGCTGGTAACTAAGCACAGATTCACCATTGAGCTTATAGCATCCAGTCCAAATACTCAAAGCTGTGCTGGGATTTCAGCGCGCAGTAAAAAACTATATATATATATCAACCAGCTGACAGCGGAGAAACAGAAACAATCTCCTGTCAACATGCGTATATAGATTTGCTACTTTTATCTGAGCTGTACACTTCCCCTTCTTAGCGCAGAATCATCCTGACATCAGAACACGCAGAGAAATTACAATGTTTGACACTGACAAGACCTCATGAAATAAATTTAGAGACAGATCCAAGTTCAACGCTACACAGAAACCTCACGTTTCCCACACGTATGTTCAAATGTAACAATATTTATATACCAAACAATCAAATAATCGTGACTGAATTGTTGTCCTTTCCTCTCCTTTAAGTAGATTATTCCTCAGGGTTGGCAACTGTTTAGAGAGACGTTTTATTCTCAGGGAATTAAAGTTTAAAATATAAATTTAATTGATTAAAACATAAAATTTATGAAGAGCGTATCAGCCTCTTAGGAGCCTCAAGTAAGATGTTTAACAGGATAATTCTGACTTCAATTGCCTATCTTAATGTGAAACAGGCAGTACTGTTCTGGTTCTGGACTTTTGATGCACAAAGGTTCACGATGGATCACTTATAAGGCTGAGCTGCAAACAGGACAGGAGTAAAACTTAAAGAAAGTTACCAGGTGTCGCCGACGACAAATTTGATAGGTATAAAACTAACTTATCACAGAGGTTAATAAAAATGCATCGATTTCATAAATGTGATCAGTCCAAAGTACTCTGGGAGCGTCATACATTTCAGGGGAGGAAACGTCATGCAGAATTGATTGACCAATCAGAAGCAGAGTCAAGGTAACATGACAGGTATGTCATGTAAGACAGCCAATAAATATGGACTCAAGTGTTTTTAAAACTAAACTCATCTTTAGACTTTAAACTGACACCATGTCGTGAGACAGATGATCTGTGAAAAGATCTACTATTGCTGGCTGAAGAAATGCACCGATCCCGACCAAAAACAACCAATCAAAGCAAGGAGGAGTGTCTTAGTGCTGTCAATCAACCTTCTCAACACGCTGCTAAATGTGCTAATGGTGGAGAAACATCCGCCTTCATCTGTGGTCATGCTAACTTCCTCACCTTTCACTGCTAACAGAGAGAAGCTGCATCATAGCCGAGAGCAGGGTAGGGATGTGAACATGGGCATGATTGACAGCGCTAAGACCCTCCTACTGGCTCTGATTGGTTGTTTCTAGTTAGCACTGGGAACAATAGGAGCTTGATTTTTTTTTTCTTTACAGATTTTCTGTTTCATATCGTATCATAATGAAAAGGTGACACTGTTTTTTTTTTTTTATAAAAGTTACATTCTGCAGCTTTAAGATGTTTTGGTTGAGACCTGACTGCATCTCTTTGCACCAGCAAGTTTTATTTTCAGTATTTAAATGAGACGACACTGAAAAACATGAAAGACTGAATGATATTCATACCTTTTCAGCCTTGCTTTTCACACCACACATATTGTGAGACAAAGTTCACAGTGTGCTTTCTGTGCTCCAGTAGAAAAAAAATATTTAATCAAGTTCCCAAATATACCCATAAACCCGTTTGAATTGCCTCCCTTAGGTACCATTCAGGGTAAACAATGCCATCACTCTGTCATAATCCTGAATCAAGATATTACCTCGTGCATGTAATTAACATTTGTATTCAGACCAAGAACAATGTATCATCTTGATTAAATAAATATTGAGTGCCACCTCCATCAGGATGCTGCGTCACTTTTCCCCTGCAGTGAGCAGTAACTGGCTTCAATAGAAGAGGATTTTCAAACAAGACATGGAGGAGGATTTATCAAGCACAAGAATAGCTAAAGAAAGCTCCTCTCTGCAGCCGTGGCCCTGTTGCTAAATTTTAGCCCCCTAGTGGCACATAAAGTTGTTATGGGACAGCCATCAGTGAAACAGAGGTGAGCATTGACCTGATGCATAGCAGCATGTCTCCATTATATAAACACTGGTCTCTGGTGTAAAGGCTATGGTTAGAGAGAGAGTGTCTTGCACAACTATTCAGATCCCTCAAAGCTTTTTACATTTTGTCATGTTTCAATCACAAACCTAAACTTTTACTGGGATTTTCAGTGACAGACCAACACAGACAGCAGAAATACAGACATGACCAGGATGGTTTTCTTCCTGAATCTGCATTAGTTAAGCACACTGAATGAGACACCAGCTGATCTAACTAATAAAGGTGTGTGCTAGCAAGCTATAATCTATGTTACTGTTTTATGGGCTGAAATCTCTGACTGCTGCTTCAAATGTTGAAAAGTCTAACATCATTTTGTCCCTGATAACATGTGTAAAACTGCACAGTTAGGCTCATAAAAATACCTCCACAAAATGCAGCTCTGGTAAATCTGACACATGTAAATGTCTCAATCTTTATGAGGTAAAAGATTTATTGTACTGGTGACACAACAGAAATGTTACTGGTTGTCTGCAGTTTAGTTCACTAAATATTTTTCTGTGAAAGAAAATCCCTGGTTGTGAGCTTGAATCTGACATATTTAATTATTCAGTGTGTCAAGCTGCCCGTTTAACGCTCCCATGATTAAAGATGACCTACGAAAAAATTAAGCAGTGTCTAATATATTCTGGGAAAATCATGGAGTGTGACTGATGATGCCACTGATATTGATTTTTATCATCTTTTGCAAACTAACTAGCACTTCTGCTCTTGTATGCTTTCCATCATCCCTCTATTCAGCATCCAAAAATTGTATTAACGGCATTAATGTGGTACTTCTACTGACTTTATATCTTGAATCATTTATATATGAAATGATTCTCGTGCAGCAAAAGGTTGCGCAGTCTGGTTACGATCAGGTAACAGTCTTGAAATTGCCAAACTTAAATCAGGTAGCAGTGATCCAATCACTCACTCAGGATGAATTATAATGCTAGAAGATTGGAGACTCAGACCACAGGTGAGTCGAAATCTTGTGAAGGATTGGAGGGAGAGTGTTCATTTACTGGGGATTGTTTCACCCACTGGACTTCAGGATAATATTTTATACGCTGGAAACCAGAGACGACGACGTCAAAACCAACTTTGCCTACAAAACTGTGTCTCTGTTTGGTTGAAGTGAACTCTTGTTTGAATGCATATGTGGATGCGTCCAAAGCAAAAAGTGGACTAAATCGCAGGGCATTCTGGGTAAATACAACCAAAACAAACGGAAGAGTCTAGCGCTAGCTGGAGAAATGGCTAACGGTTTTTGTACCAAAAATAAAAGAGAAATCCTACAACTGCTAACATTTGGTGCTACTCCATTTTTGCTTACATTATGCTCATGTCTTCTTCAGAGGTTTTTGTGTCGTTTCCTTCTGTAGTTTGTAGTGCAGCGCCCCCACAGGTGAGGAGGGGAACAGTTTTTTAATTAGTTTGGGTTGTTGGACACGGTGCAGCATGAAGGTGAAACGCGTTAGCTGAAAATGTGAAATGTTTTGATTTTGGTCCCAATCAAACTACTGGACTTTATGTTAGGAATACTTTTGCAAGAAACAGTTTTTTTAATAACAATAGGTTTGAAAGTTGCATATGGAATGATAATCTTTAAAATATTTGTTTTTAATCTGAACACCATAAAAAAAGGTGGGATTTCAATATGACAGATTATAAATGGTAAAGTCAAACAGGATGAAATTAATTTGCATGTGAAAACTTTAAAGCAGTATTAACCAGCTTCATCCCTCCAGCAGCCTCTCACAGTCAAGACATGAATGAAAAGAGACTGTAGGAGGAAGACTTTGAAGATCACAGTGTTGCTATCAAGGCTGCGCTTTGGTTCCCATTCACACCCTAAAAAATATACTCTCTCTCTCCAGTAAACTGCATCACTTCTTTCCTCTTTTCCCATCCTCCCCTGTTACTTTCTGCACTTTTACGCAATCCTGTTGAGATGTTTCCTCGCACTGCTTTTGATTCCCATTAGCCCTTAGCTGTCATAAACAGTGTCACTGCTACACACAGGGAGGGAAAAGGAAGGAAAAGTGTGTCATTGAGTGACAGAAAAAAGTGCCGATGAGGGTTGCAGAGGGGAATCGATGTTAAAAGAGAGAGAGGAGAGCAACAAGAAAACAGTCGATCCGAAGCAGGCGTCTGAGTGGGAAAGAGCTTAACGGTAATCAACAAGAGCAAACCTCAAAGGATGAACTTTCCTTCATAAGAAAAGAACGTTTCCAGGAAAATGACTCACTTAGAAAAATACTTTTTTTTAGACGTAGAAAAAAAAGAGAAAACAATTAAGATGCATGCCAGACTTTACTGGCAAAATCTGAGCTTTGAGTTTTCTGAGAGAGAAAAGAGAGTTTTCTGAAGTTCTTCAAATGCTGCCCTGGTGACAGGAAGACTGCCAGTATCTTCAGCGCCGCGCCACACCTCCACACCTCCACCCCCAAACAAAACACCAAGACGTGTTACAGAGTGGGCCGCCTGCCCGTGTTCAACCTCACACTCTTATTCTGAGAGCCATTGCTTTCATAAATGAGGCATTTTGCCGTTATGGAGTCGGCTGCAGCATCGCTTCATCCCTCCCGCCTGCAGACAGCGGGTTTGTTTCAATGCTTTACAACGAGCTAACGACAAAACTGTCACCGTTTGTTTAACAACCGGCTGTCACTTTGACTGACAGCCTTCTTCCACACCCACTCACTTCCTTGTTTGTACATTTATATTTACCTTAATGTCAATTATAAACACTAAACTGCAATTATACTGGATTAGCAGTAAATAACATGGTGACTAATAGTTTTTTTTCTACATTAATAGTAAACAAAGGGTTGTGTCAAAGTTGCAACGGATTTATTTTGTAAAGATATCTGACTGTACAATAAGATATGCAGATATCTGTTTTATAACGTAATAGAAAGATTTCACCGGCATCTGTACAAATAAACAAATAAAGGAAGCAAACTAATACACTAATTAAAAGTGTCAATATTAAACCTCCACATATTTGTGACAACAAAACCTAATCAGAAAAGATCTGGATTTTATATGAAATGCACAACAAGATTCCTCAATAAATGAATGCTTTTAGTTATGATTAGCAAAGCAAAAGGTGTATAAATTCATTCACCAATGTGAGATAAATGTGTGAGGAGAATGGAGATATTTGGACATCCAGATAAAAAAGTACAAGGAGAAACTCTGGTGGAAGGGCTAACCATGAAAAATTCATCTTACACCTTCCCTCCTACACCTAGATTATATTATTCCTTAAAATAAAACCAATCCTTTCAGAATAAAAGTTTGAAAAACACAAGTGTATTTCATATCCGCTGGATATACAAAAAGAGATATTTATCATGGAATCAAGGAATAAAACATGCAGCTCTGCATGTCTAGAGAGTATTAAACTATTATAAGGACATGACTTGTTCCTTTCTCATGTAAAGATCTGAAAATTTTCTAAACACTAAAGTAAAAATGTTTGGCCATAAGAGCCATTGTTACATTTGGAGGAACCTTATGTTTTCTTTTTACTTCAGGAGGGACTGGTGCACTTCACAAGGTAACGTAAGAACAATATGTGGAAATATTGATGTAACATTTGAAGACAGCAGCCAGGAAGAAAACACTTTGTCACAAATAGATCCTTTCGTGACGACACATTAGTTACAAGGTGGTAGAAGGACAACAAGGTCAATGTTTTCACAATATACCATAGAAAACCTGTGAAATGAAACATTGTGTGGGGAAGGTGGTCAGAAGCCTAAATATCAGCAAACTATTGTGAGAAAGTTTTGGGAGGATAACAAAACAGCTTGAAAGGCAATTCTAGCATTTATTAGGGAAATGTAACTCAAGTTCAAATATATATAGTATTTGTAATGTTATTAATCCTAACTAAGTTAAAACAGGAAAAGTTTAGTCTGATTTAATGTTGGAGAAAAAAGTAAGCTGGTGTATTTTAACAAAGTGTATGTAAATATTTGGTTCCAGGCCCAAAGCTGCATTATAAATTTTCCACTCAGATTAGTAATTATGGCACGGTTGTGCAGAGAGTGGTGTGCAACTTTCTAAAAACATTTTTTCATGCAGTGAAAAGGTTAATCGAATTTTAAATTAAGCTGTTATTTGTCAGCTTATGAGACCTTATTAAACCCGACTGGTCTGTGAAATCCAATGCACAGGAGAAATGAAGTTTCCAAACCTACTTAAACTTTCAGATGTTAAAAGGAAGCAAAACAGATTATTTTTAACAGCAGCACTCAAGAGATCCTCCGGTAACAGACCGGAGGCTAAATACATCTCTCCCCTGGTAGGAGTGTGTGTGTGTGTGTGAGTTGGTTAAGACGTTTGCCATCGCTGGGGTTTCTGGTCACGCTATTCTGCCTGGCGTTATTACACCACACATCACTCAGAGCCACTGTATACGTTATGCATGCCCCCCGGAGGAGTCGGTCAGAGGCTGTGCTGTGACAGAGCGCTCCATCACAGAAAGCCGTGCCGTCTGCTCATACGACCCCGCCGTGACACAGCAACCTGTGGTTAAACTCACTCCAGCCGTGGACCTGCACTTGGAGCGGGGAGAGCATCGCCAGCACCAACTTTCATTATTCCAGATGTAAAGTTAACAGGACATTACCTTCATTAATGTGTGGATGATTTAGATGAAGACCCACACATATTTGGTCCTGCAGCACATAACAGCTAGCATTCATCAACATGGGCTGGCTGACAGAGAGTGAGAGGATTTTTAATCACTTGTTGGTTCAATTTCAGAGAGAATCATAACTCTTGGTGCCAAAACATAATCTCCTAAAATGGCATTTCCAGTCACCCTCCGTGGGTTTGTTCGTTTCAGGGCAGCTTTAGTGTAGCCTGCAAGATAATTTACCTAATATTAGCACAGAATGAGACTTTATTCTTTCCCTTCTTTAGGGAAATTTACACCAGCTGTGTTTCCATTAGCCATAAAATTGTACAAATTGAAATTACAAAAATAAATTTGCTTAATTTAAAGATGCCAATTCTGAGAAAAAAAAAGTTTCTCAGTAGAGTTTTTGCACTAGAATGAGGTGGTTTTCCAGCAGCATTGAGACACTTTTTTTAAACATACGAGTCATGTGATCAACAGCAGAATGCTACTACTGGCGGAAACACCAAAGAAGACGACAGGAAGTAGTAGGAGGATGATGGCTTGTTTTTGTTCTGGGCTCTCACAGCATCGCACAGTTCATAAAACGCTGTCTTGTTCAAACATGTTGAATCTGTAGCTATTCTGCAAAATCGCAGAATACAATTTCCCCAGAACTGTGCATACTCAGCCGCTCCCAAGTCGCTTCAACGCCTGAATAAGACGTCAACGTCTCCTCTGATTGGCTGACAGATGATGAGCGCTGGCACTGTGGCTGAAATATGAATACAATCTCATGTAACTGTTTACATCCAACAAGCTTAATCATATGCGAGTTAAATTTATTTTCTTATTTAATAGAAATGCTGCAACTGTTACATTTGTTCAACATTGGCAGAGTAATGACAAAGATTGGCGCACATTTGTAATGGAAACGCAATTATAAAGCGATTATAAAGAAAAGGCAGATCGAGACTTTGCCAGAGTTGAGTGTGTGCCAGAATCCTGATGAGCAGATTTAAGCACAAACACCACAACTTATCGTTTGTTCACGTAGAAATCTGAACTCAAGGTTTGCTGCTCTGCCTTCAGTCAAGCCCTGGAGTTTTCAATTCTCCATTTTTATCTGTTGCTAGACTGAGAATGAGTTTGTTATGGTCACGATTGTCATAAAACTTATTTTACAACTTTAACTCGTCTAATCTGGTGCTGGTGTAAAGTTTTATTACAACTATCTGCTATTTTTGCAGAGAATTTAAAGCCTGCAGAGAAAAGAGTTTTTGGTAACTTTTTGGAGTTAGTATGTCAAATTCCCTGAGAAGATTTTCTCTACATAAAACTATAAACTTCATGTTGGGAATAGGACAAATATCCAAAAGTCTTTTCTTAGGAGTTTTGGTTACTTGTATTAGTTTTAGGTGAAACTATTTCGGTTTAAGACACAAAGTTGAACAGTTTTAACCCACCAATGATCTGATTTGATTTCAACATGCTTTCTGTGCAGCCACATCTTTTGTATGTTTACTACTTAAAAGATTAAAGGGACTGACAGCCTTTATTATTATGTGTTTCAAAGGCACATAATGCCATTTTACAGCACAATCAAGTAATTATGTTAACTTCAGTTGTTATAAAAATGTTATATATAAAAGAAATTTGTCTTTGTAATTTAGCGCCTCTGTCTCTAAAAATTCCAGCTCTTTCTGAAATTCTGCCTTCAAGAAGTCACTTCATCGCTCCTCTATTAACCCTTTAACAACATTTTTACCAGCGTTTCACTGAGAAGAAGCTCCTGTAATGAGTTCAGCAGCTCCACCTGGTGTTTGCTAATTGCTACTGGCTAGTCTGAAGGAGCCGGGTGGGGGAATCGAGGAAGCTTAAAGGTTGGAAACTGGAGCTCCGAAGGCGGAGCTGCGTCTTGAAGGCGGAGCTAGGTTCACCCACACGTTTGGTTGCTGAATGGTTGCCATGGTGATTAAGGGAGTTCTTAAACATGCATTAAAAAAAATCAAGGCATCACTCCTGGTATGTTTTTGTAGAGGGAATAACTTTATAACGTGATGTAAAGCTCAAAATTGTTGATTTTTAAATAAAACTGTCCTTTTAAAAATTATTTAGAAATGCTTTCAATTGGTTTCTGTAAAACCAATTGAGGCTAATTTAACCACAGTACCAAAAAAAAAAGTAAAATTAGAGACTACAAAAAACAAATTTGCACATTCAATCAGAAAAGCATCTGATGTAAGACTTATTCTTATAGCCTTTCTTTCTCTTTTTTTTTTTTACCCACCAGTCTGTGATATTAAGCATTATGAAGTGTTGCTTATAACTCTGGTTCTTTCTTGTTCGGTTCTGCCACACCACGCTCTGGACCCTGAGCTGCTTGAAAATTCAAAGTAAATTTTATTTCATTAAAAGCACCTAGCCAACTTGCTCCAACTGGCATGGGTGGAAATTTAATTTCAGTGCTGAGAGGGACGATAAGGACATAATTTTCTCAAGGGCAGCGTTCAGAGGAGACCTTTAATAGGGTTAGCATCATCTGCTGAGCTCCTGTCCCCTACAATGTCATTTAAAGTCTCAGGTTTTCTCTTTTATTAAAAAACCTTCCACCTCTCCCATCCTGCATTGTCTGTTTAAATAGACCTGAGGTGATTCCCTGCTCAGATTTACCACAATACAAAGATTACAAAGACACAAAGAGGCAGATCTTGAACTGGAAGGAGGTTATATTATGACAATAATAAAGATTAATTCATTTGAAACTCTGTTTCTTACTCTATATGGTGTTTATTACTTTATTTTTCAGGATAAAAACATCATCTTTAATTCATGGTAAACAAAAACAAACATGTTTTTTATGAAGTTGATATTTAAAGTTGTTTTAGTCCAAAGCCAGCTTTGTTACTGATATTACAGCGCTCTCCATAGTTAGTGAAGACACGTAAAAAACTTTAAAATAAACTAATCTTTTATTGCTGCAGCATTTTCTAACAGAAAACACAAACTTTAGTTTGTATACATAGATTCACTGCTGAATAAAATCTCACATTCAGAAATAATTGCTGTTTTTTTGTAAAATTACCTGTGAAACAAATTAACAATTCCCATAAATTTTTACCAATCACTGTTTCACCTTGAAGATTTAACAAATAATCAAGATTTAAATGTAAAATGACAGAAACCTGCTTTCTTAGCCACTCTTCAAAGTGGGAAAGACAAGAGTCCATGTCATTATATATTAGTAAGGTTGATGCATGTTGAGCCACGTCTTCATTTGCATAAATTAACCCAAAACTAAAATGTTTAACAACCATAGGAGTTGTGAAGGGAGAGTGATGTTTATCTCGCCCCTAAAAATAATCTCTACTGCTTATAGTTCAACAATTTAAGAAAAATTTGTGCAACTGTGAAAAAGATTAATTAAACCACTTTTTACACTCTTTTCTTGAGTTAGTTTCATTATCACTTACAAACAAATTCTGGCAACTACTTTATGCTTAAAAATCATTTCAAATCTCAAAGATCAGCTTTGGCTTTTATCGTTTTAGAAAATAAGAATATACAGCTTTCAAAAAGACACATTTCCTCAGCAGTTTACCCCATTCCTCCTGACTGAACTGGAAATTATGTTTGGGAGTTTTCCTCCATTTTGAAGGATTTATCTTCTTCAATGATACGTTTGTTTTGTTTCCTTTGCTGCTGTTCAATATACGTGAATTACGTAGATAAGAAATGTAAGATTCTGTTCATCCAGATTAAGGCCAAATTTCTAAAACCAATTTTCTGCTTGACAAAACCTGGAAACTGTTGTCTTTTTTTTCTCTTTTTTTTAACCAAACATCAAAGTTGAGATTGGAAACTGCTGACAGGATTTGGCAACGGAGGAAGACAATCAAGATTACAGTATTTATATCACATGAAGGAAGCGAATCAGGATTCTGCAGAATGGAGCATCTTTCAGCTCTAATGAGATTGTTTCGTCTTTAAATAGAGGAAACGTGATTTTAGTGTTTCCATCTTTTCCAGCTCCTCTGATGTCCATCAATGTTTTGAAAGTTTTAATTGCTTAATTTACACAAAGTAATCCTTAGTAAAATGAGCTGCAGCGCAGAATCAATCACACTGGGAGCTTTCTGCTGCGTTACTCAGATTTTATGGAAAACATTCAGAGAGCAGAGGAGAGCGACACACTGCTGCCACAGATTGTCACAACTTTATTTATCCCTTCCTTCCTTATGTCCTTCCTTTCTTTCTTCCTTCTGTCATGTGTCCTAATACTTTTCTTCCTTCCTTGTTTCTTTGTCCTTCCTTCCTTCAATTCATCTTTCTTTATGTTTTTCCTTCCTTTCTTATGTCCTAATACATTCCTTCCTTCCATCTTTCCTGTTTTTCTCTTTCTTCCATATTTCTTGTTATTCCTTCCTTCCTCTATCTCTTCCTCCTTTTTTTCCTCCCTCCCTTCCTTCCTAAGTGTATAAAATCTGGACTTTTCACATGAAACGCCTGGAAGAACGTAATAATAACAGCAATAATAACTATTCTGGTAGCAGCTTTAATAATTAATGGCCTGGGCGCTGAAGCCTGTTGAAATGCACAAACAGCTGAGAAACAGTAAACATTTTATTCAGCGTCTCCTAAATCAAAGCGTCATGTGAGAAACATGAACAGAGTAAACCACAGGTAGTGAAATACTGAAACATTTCTCTGGTGCTTTTACGCTGCAACAGCTTCAGTGATGCTGAGCAATTTGTTGACTTACAAGCAAATGTTGATCTATTGATATTTAATCAATTTAAAACAAGCGTGAAAATTATGGATGTTATAATCCTTTAGTTATGTCCAGTTTTTATACAAAGTCCAAATTTATCTACACTTAATATGTAATAAGAGGAAGGAAGGAAGGAAGGAAGGAAGGAAGGAAAGAAGGAAGGAAAGAAGGAACGAACGAACGAACGAACGAACGAACGAACAAAGGAAGGAAGGAAGGAACGAACAAACGAACGAACAAAGGAAGGAACGAACGAACGAACGAACGAACAAAGGAAGGAAGGAAGGAACGAAGGAACGAACAAAGGAAGGAAGGAAGGAAGGAAGGAACAAACAAAGGAAGGAAGGAACGAACAAACAAAGGAAGGAAGGAACGAACAAACAAAGGAAGGAAGGAACAAACAAAGGAAAAACAAAAGGTGGGTAGGACATAAAGAAAGACGGAAGGAAGGAAGGACATAAGGAAAGATGAAAGGTGACGGGTTGCTAGGTGACGGGCTGAGCTTGGCTGGCGTTGCTAGGTAACAGTGGAACCGGTACTTTTTAATCAATATTCAGGAGATGTGACTTAGAACAAGCTCCTATATTTTGCTAAGAAGTTACTTGTAAGTTAGTTTTGTCTTATTTCAAGTGTACTAAGATTATTTGCACCAGAAACTGGACCAAAAACACTTAGTAAGATTTTGTGTTTTTGCAGTGAGACTGTTCTGGCTGCTGCAGCTCCCTGTCTGTGACATACGACTCAGAAATGCATCTTCAACCAGACTGCACATCTCAGGAAAATTAAAAATAATGAAAATAAACACGCCTAACTTAACAAATGTTATCGGACCAGTTATTAAAAGAAAGCTTAGAAAAACGGACTTGTCCTGAATGTCCTCCTGGAGCCGAGAGGCTGCAGAGTAATCGGTGTGCTGACTTCTGCAGACCGCTCTCAGTATCTGTCACCAGCACGAGAAGAAGGGATTAACTTCCTGCTAATGAAGGGCAATTCACTGCTGCTACGAGGACACAAGGATATCAAAGCGGAGACCTCACTCTCACAACTACTGCGCTCCAGGATTAGCACTTAAATTACAAAAATGTCAACAGAAACAGAGAGGAGGAGGAGATTCTGCACAAACAACACAAGACATCACATCATTTCTTAAAAAAAACTGAAATTCAAACTGTATTTCCAGTTTTTTTTATGAGTGCAGGATGAATAAATGCAGACACAAACAATATATGACTCCTCTGAACTCTAGTAATGCCTCACAGCGCATCAAAGCGACACCAGCAGCTACTTTTCAGTCACACAGCTCACATGATAATCATCTCTTTTGCATGAAAGCTTAGGGACAACGTTTGATGCATCCACATCTGTTGAAGTGGTAAATTATGGGATGTAATAATTCATTGGTGTCAGTGTTATATGATAGCCCTGGCTGGTCCCATAAAATAAAATGCACCACATTAAAACAGACAATGAAATCTGTCAACAGGGTAAAAAGATGTTTCAATCAGTTTCGGACAGAGAATGAGGAATGCACCCATATGAAAATGCAATATTCAATATTAATATTGCTGTTATTACTGGACATTTACTAATATATGTATTTCTCTAGTGTTTTAACACCTTTAAAAAATAATAACCAGAAATAGACAGCAACAAAATAGTTGTTCATATCGGCCCAGTTTTATTTATTGGCCGATACCAATGTCAGAGCCGATATTTTGTGAGTCCTTTCTAAGAACTGGGAATGCATGATACCTCATAAATGGTATGAGATAGAAAATATAGAAATTATAAAATATAGAAAAATATAGAAATTTGGCCTCCAATAGAGATCTGTAGTTGATGACATAACCAACCGGCATCCAAACCAGCTGGTTACGTCATCAACCAACGGGAAGCAGAGTGGAGGAGAGCGCAAAGGAAGAGCTCATTGAAAAGGCAAAGCATAAATTATCTGGACCTGGTGCAGGTTTAACCTCTTAGCGCGACGCTCAGGAGAGGCGCGGCAGATGTCACGGTCAGACAGTGGGGAAGCGAGGGGTAAAAGCGCAGGCAAAGTCAGCGCAAACCCAACAAGACGCAGAAGATAAAGTTTGATGGACCCAGTTTCTCAACTCTTCCGGCTCCTGCGGCTGTAGTGCGATGATCGGGAACAGATGTCACCACAGACACGGTCGGACGGCGAGGATGTGCCGTGGGGCGGAGTGACGGTCTGACAGTCACACAAAAAAAACTCGTAAAAGCGTACAATGCAACCCTGCAGGACCGCACACAAGGTAACAAACTCACGGGGTTTTACACAAATCACATCGTGATGTATATCGTTACCGCTACCCATCACAATATATGTCATGATACGAATTTTATGCTGTATCGCACATCCCTACTGAGAACTATGTGACCTTATTAAAGCAAAAATCAGAGCAATGTTGACACACTTGGGGAAATGGGTTCAAAAACATCAAACAGAAACAATTTAGTATTAAAATTCAGCAACATTTTTTTAATTTGTAAAACGTCACAAGTTAGCAAAGTGCATTTCAGGCTTTATTTATGGTGACCATTCTCCTGCCAGGAGAGACGAAATCCTGCACTGAAGCATTTTTCCTGAGCAGAAATCCAGAGGAAACTGCTGCTGCAGCCTGTTCCTCTGGCATTTAATAAACATTGAAAATATTGCTGCCTATTGCTCTTTTCATGATAAAATGGCTGGTTTCTGTTTACCATTTAAAGATTTCTGGTCCAATTTTGCAGCAATTTACTCCACATTCATCAACGTTGGGAACTCAGACTTGGTAGTAATTCTGTCCAGCAACATGTTGGAAACAGGAAATGGTGGTCAAGAATAATGAGATATTTTGTTACAAAATGACAAATGAACTGAATGTACAGATCTATTTAATAAATCAGGATAGTATTGAAAAGTTCATTTATTTCTGTGATTAAATTCACTCCATGAAACACATTATATAGAGTCATTTCACAGAGACTAATGTTTCAAACCTTTAATGATGAATTTCTGCTTTTTAGAATAAAATACTATATCAGACCAAAGAAAACATTTTTAATACAGAAATGTGGGTTGATTAAAAGTGTATTTATTAAAATTAAAACACATTTTCTAGTCTATTTAGTATAGTTTAAATGGATCAACAAACAATTACATTATGAAAAAGTTACATTTTAAGAAGAGAAACTCAAATTATTTAGAATAATAAATCGTAAAATATTTCAAATCTTTTTTACTATAATTTATGTGTAATTTAGAAAAAAAATTGCAGAATAATGTGAAAAGGTTTTAGCATATTCATGGAAAATTGAGTGGAAGGAAAAGCGTGCAGATATAACTGGCAATCACTGGGCATCTTAAAGTGAACATAGTTCCAGAAAACATTATTAAATATTTAAAAATATTTAATAAGTGTTGTGATGTTCTCTAATGATCCAATTCTTTTGAACAGTTCTTTAACGTTGACTTTAGGACTCAGTGACAGACGTTCTTTGGTTTTCTTTACATCTTTCCTTGCTTAAAATGCTCTGCAGCATCTCTTGTTGTTCTACTTAATTTAAAAATATGCTGTATTTAACATGTAACAGAAGAATGGGCTGGACGTATGAACACATCCTCATTGCTCACTGTTTGCGTTCGTCATGTTATTAATGCGCAGAACATCTTTATAATTTTATTTTTTCGAAATTCTGTAAAAATATATGCACAATTATTTCTGAAAGAACATACTGCTGGTATTCACTTAATACAGATTATTCAATGTTTTTTGTGAACTTAACCCACAAAAACAATTAAAATGAAACAATATGGCAGACAAAATGGCTTGTGCACATTTAAAAAATAAATAAATGAAGATTCAAATGAAGTTCCTTCATTATTTAGTAACTTCAAACAAAAACATTTGCTGGTGTTTTTCGTGGAGCTAAAAATAACTCCAGTGTTTTGTTTCTGTTAGAATCATCTTCAGTTCGTCGTTCCCACTCAATAATGTCTCTTATGCATTAATTATGATCACAATTTCTTACTTTGCCCTTTGGTGGCAGCTATGCCACTTCCTGCTTATGTATAAATAATGTCCATTTCTATCTAAGCAACATTTTGCAGCTTTTTCTTCTACATATAACTCAGATTTTTGGAGGCAGTTTAAACTGATCACTCAGTCAGTGCTGCTCTTAATACTTATATTTCTGTAAATAATTCTGGCACTTTGTGATTCTCACTGATTTTCATCATAATCGATATGCGTACATTTAATATTTCTTCCACGTTCTCAGAGCCATAAAGCTTTCTAAATAAATATATAAAATAGTAATTTAAGAGTCATATATTATGGTTTTGGTTTCCATAATGAGAGTTTCTGAACCATTTTGGCAGCCTGCATAAAGTACCGCAGCATTTATGATCAGTCTGGTGAGGTGAGAGAGAGCAGTTTGAGCTAATTGGGCTGGATACGAATAAAACAACCATTAAACATAAATTACCCTCCCCTAATAACGCTGCCTTGTAAAAACTATATCAGAAATCAAATTAATGTTGGCAACAGGTCTCTCTCTGTGCATGAAGGATGAATAGTAGGGATTGAACTTTTTTCGTTTCCCAAACAGATATCTGAAGTTTACCATCAGTCAGTACTGATCCGATACAGAAAAACAGCTGAACTTACTTAAAATGTCTTTTTTTTTTTAAACAGAGTTATAGTAGTTATAATTCATAAGTTAAACAAGACATTTTTCCCATAATGTAAGTTAAAACGTCTTGTTCCACTGGAAGATTATTTCGATTACAACTAAAATTTTCTCATCAATATCAAGGGATTATTAACTCAAACTCATATTTCTTGATGAAAAGTTACTTGTAAGCAGCAGTTGGCAGAGTATAAAAGATTGTACTCAAGTAAGAGTGACAGTACTTCAACATATTTTTACTCAAGTGAAAGTATTTGGTAAAAAATATACTGTAGCACAAAGTGATCAAATTATCAATTATTTAATATTTAAAAATGACACAATCTGACAGACAAAAATATAAAGTCAAATAGACATTTTGGTATTTCTAAAGACCAAAATGATTCATATAAGTAACATAAATACAAAATAACTAAATCATTCAAAAGAAAAAAAAGAAATTCAAGTCAGTTTCAACAAAACCTGCAGGTGTGTGTCTGGTGAATGTTTTTCATTCAGTGGGTGGAAAATCCAGAAATTTTACTCAAGTAAGAGTAAAGATACTCCATAATAAAATTACTCAAGTACAAGTAAAAGGTTCAGTGTAGTAAGAATTTTGATAAAAGTAAATTTATTCAAAAAAAGATACTCATAATTGAGTAAATGTAACTAGTTACTGCAGAGGATGAAAACACATCCTGCACCAGAAGAGCAACGGTGAAAACCGTTTCATCACTGAAATCCTCCCCCGTCATTCTCAGAGGTGACGGGGGGAAAACCGCGCTAAGTGAAAAAGGAGATGAAGGAATGAAGAGGAGGAGTGACAGGGAAATGGAGATGAGTGAGAAGAGTTTGGTGGGGAGGGGACACACTCGTAGCCCCTCAACGCAACGCTCTCGCCCTCCGGGGGAAGGAGGGAGAACAAGAAAATGAAAGAGGAAAGGAGATAAGAAGATCAAACTGTGACAGGGGAGTGGAGACAAGAAATTACAAGAAAGAGAGAAAAGAGAGGATAGAAAAAAGGAAACATGACGCTCAGGAGGAAATATGGCGGGTCTTTGACAGTGTAACACACTCAGGGAGATTCATGGAGAGGAAACAGGCTAAGCTGTCTTAAACACAGATTAACAGAGAGAGCCGCCATGATGTCAACTCTGAGCTACATGCATGATAATACGAAGAGATAAGAGCAATAATGAGACGGTGCTTTATTTAACCACAGTCATCCACCTGAATATTCACCTGATTTACATCTTATTTAGCCACAGACTGATATAAAGTGGGAGAATGTGGAGCAGAGATCACATATACACTGCAAAAACAAAATATTACCGAGTTTATTTGGTCTAATTTCTAATACAAAAATCTTAGCATGCTTGAAATAAGACAAAACTAACTTACAAAACTAACTCGTTTCAGTTCCTTAATTGAGATTTAAAAAGTATAGCTACAAATAAATGTTTTGCACTTATAACTATAACAATTAAGTAAATTAATTACTTAATGTTTCCATCTGTAGAGCTGTTAAGTTGTGATTAGTGCTTTGCACCACATGGCCAACTTTTTTCTCACCCATTTTTTTTTCCTCAACCAAAAAACTTTGTGCACCTTTTGTGGTGAAATTTTAAACTTAAAATTTATAGTAAATTTTTAACTTGTGGTGTTCAAAAAATCTACACACATCAATGCCAACTCTGCATTTCAGACATCTCTATGAAAAAAAGAAATTGAATTTTAAAAAATGTTTTTAAAAAAACCCACCAAAAGTGGAAGGTAGTCTTATTTATGTAGCACATTTTCAGCAACAAGGCAGTTCAAAGTGCTTTATATGAATTAGAAGGAAATACAAAACAACAAAACCAAAAGAAAGACAAAAATGTAAAAGTTTAAAATTACATGTTTAATAAGAATAATAAGTTGTCCATAATTTATAAGCTAGTCGGAGTTTCTCTGGATTCTTGCTCTGATAAAACTGGATGTTGGTTCTCCATGTTTGATTCTTGTTCTGGGTTGTTAAGTAGACGGTACTTTTTCAGTTTGTTCTAGATTAATATCAGGTCTGGCTCTGATATTAAAAGTGTAAAGCTAAATGTTGGTCTAAAGTACTGCACACTCCACCGTCTATAAAAGTAATA
>NW_015115780.1:0-537 GCF_001443285.1 Poecilia latipinna
TCGAAGACTTAAATAATTTAAATAATTTTGCGGGTTATTTGTTTAGCTTTCTGACCGTCATGCTAATCCGGGTGAGTGTTTGTTGCTGTGCGCTGCTTTACCTGCTATCTGATCCTCCATATGTCTTCTTTACTGCAGTGAGCCTCGATGTAGCCAAACTCCGTCAAGTATGGCATTGTTTTTATGTCGTATTAGCTTCGTTGTGTTGATGCATTTTGACCTGCTTCAATTTTCCGCAGCAACACGCAGCAAACTTCCCCATTCACTCAGTGCGTTATAGTTGCACATCTTAGGATTTGTTGCTGCGCGTTTGCGCAGAGTGAATGAAAGAGGAGACCAGCTGCACAGGCAGGCTGGAAATGAGATGCAGTGATGATCGGTATCGGCAACAAGAGCCAATGATCGCCAATCACCGATCATGCACTTTTTCACGAAGATCGGCCCGATTATGATCGGTGACCGATCGATCGGCACACCTCTACTAATAACAATTATCAGAACCTCATCAGTGGTTTGAAAACAGCGTAACATGTTTTC
>NW_015115780.1:3752-14938 GCF_001443285.1 Poecilia latipinna
TCCGTCAAGTATGGCATTGTTTTTATGTCGTATTAGCTTCGTTGTGTTGATGCATTTTGACCTGCTTCAATTTTCCGCAGCAACACGCAGCAAACTTCCCGTTTCACTCAGTGCGTTATAGTTACACATCTTAGGATTTGTTGCTGCGCGTTTGCGCAGAGTGAAAGAAAGAGGAGACCAGCTGCACAGGCAGGCTGCGAAATGAGAAGTAGGTGATCGGTACCGGTAAAAGATAGATCATCGATCATGCACTTTTTCACGAAAATTGGCCCGATTATGATCGGTGACCGATCGATCGGCACACCTCTATTATACAGTGATCTCCGGCCTAGTCACTGTTATTTTTCTGTGGATTGTATCTCCAAGTTATTTCAAGAAAATCCTCCTATTGGAAAATTTTTCCAAATATTATCTAAAATATCTGGAGAAAAAAAAGTAGTTTGGGAAGTTGCAATAGCTGGACTCAATGCTACTTATCACACCACTTTACAATGAAAACTAAGTCTGAAGATTTTGTAACTCGAGCCAAAATCTTAAACCCTGGTCACCATCTCTGAACAATGACGTTAAAAAAAAGACTGATATAAAGAAAGGAAGAACTTTAAGCAACTCAGTCGTAAGAAACTGTGAAGCTTTGCAGGGTGAAAAGAATCACATGCAACATGTTTCTGTCACCTTCCTGTCAAAACCTCAGCTCAGACTCTGAACTTCAGCATAAGTGATGTGTGAGATCAACTGTTACATTGCAACAGTTAGCCTTCAATCTGCTAAGTTTGTGCCATTAAAGCCCACAGGATGTTATTCTCATCCTCAGAAAAAGAAACTCAGTGAAATCGAGTCTCAGGTTATATAAAACACCACAGAGGGGTTTCACGCCATCACCTGGAGCTGAGCAGTCTTCTTCCTGCGGTGCAGCTTTAAATTTGGTGAGCTAAAGCCATTAAGGGTCAAAACAACTCGGTTAGTGGAACACTCTGCATGTGCTTAACCTTTTCCTGCAATTTCAAGTTGACCAGGTAGGTCACTTGAAACGGGAAAAGTCTGCACACGTTGGCCTTCTGGAAAGGCTGAGGACTCACTGCGGGCCGGAAGAGCAGAAATATATTCAAACGATCACATGCTCTGGTTCTCAGCTGGTATAGAAGCACAGACAGATTCGCCTTTCTCACTTCTGATACCGATATCTAAGGTTTAGTACTGAATCTGATACAGAAAAACAGCTGAACTGACTTAAAATGTTCCTTTTTAAGTGTGTTTCAAGACACACAAATATGTACTGAATTACAAACGTACTTGATACTCTGCTCCAGTACAGTACATTGAAATAAACCAGTAGCTTCACAAGCTAACATGTAAAAACAACTTTAATTTGATCAGTCAGTGTGCTTAGGAGTAAAACAGGCAATGGAAAATAAATAATAAAGAAACTGACAAAAACAATAGGTTGACTATATTCATAAAAATAAACTACAACAAATCTTTCAAATGGTTCAAAAACATCAATTAGGAATTCTAAATATAATGTAAAATAATGTAAAATAAATAAAGCATAGAATTAGACTAATAGATCTGTCCTTATGGATCCGGCACATTGTCAACAATATCAGATCTAGAACTTTTTTCAATATCAGCACAGATACAGATATTGATATCTGATGGGTGCATCTCTAAATATTTTGAACTGTTATTAAAATTATGACTGAGTTGTTTTCTGACATGAGGGAATTTTAAAATTACTTCTAGGCAGAAATTTGTTTTCTCCAATTATACCACTTGAAGTCTGCAGAAGTGGCAGCACTTGATTTAAAATAAAATACCTGCGCAACCGAACATGTCATCAGCGATATTCTTTATATCGGAGAGATGAGAATGACGTCATAATTTCTTGATATTGGGCCGAACCCTCGTTTCAATAGTAAACGCCATCTGAATGAAATACCTACACTGAAAAAAGGTCAGGAGTGGAAACATAAATATGTAATTAATACAATGAAACCCATTTATACACCCAAGTGAAAACATTGTGTGGACAAGCCAGGCACAAGTGTGTGCAAATATGCAGATGAACACTGAAGCAACAACAACAGGTTTTCCGTGTGTGTGCACAAACACGGCGGCACTCTGAAGACTGGAGAGGCGCCACGCTCGCTGGCGAGTGTGACGGATGACTCCATCTACTGCGTTTACACGCCGCAAAGGCCGGAGGGTGTGTGTGAGCGGAGTGTCGTCCTCAAGCTGTACCCAGCGATTAAACAGGAAGGATGGATGTCGCGTAGGGACAAAAACAACACACCTGCTACTGCATCTCTTCAAACGCAAACACAAACCAAATATGGCAGGACAGGGACTCTTAAAGCAGAATGCAGTCTGTTTCGCTCTCACACAGAGGCTGTGATTACACTGCAGTGCAAATATACATGCCAGGAAGTGTCTGAGTGTGGAGTTTTATCATCTGAATGCCGGCAATGTGGATAAAAACCAATAAGCGCTCCTGCCTGGATGTATTTCACTGTTTACTAGCATTACATCTTTATTTTTCCATCTGTATCTTATATACTGTAGGCACTTCAGATCTGCCTCAGTGATGCATTCCATCTGTGAGGTCTCTATACACACACAAGATGTGTACTGCATGGCTACTATGAACATTGGAGAGCAGAAAAATGTATACAGCACCATGGAAACGTATTTTCATTCTTTAAAAAGTATGGCATGGATTTTAGGGCTGAAACATCTAATCAGATTAATCACGATTATTTGATTATTGAGATTATCATCAACTAATGTAGAAACCATTAACTAGAGTATAGAGGCTCAAAAAAAGTCAATTTCCTGAAAGAACACCACATTCCCAGCTGAAATAAGTAAAAATCGTACCAACATTATAAACATTTTGGACTTAAGATAAAAAAACAACAACTTTTTTGTCCATAAATCCGTCCAAACCAGAACCTGATGTGTTTTGGCTGGTTCAAATTATTTTATGGTCCAATTACTGATCAGTTAATCGAAAATGGTAGTCAACAGATCAGCTCTACACAGTATTGATGTTAAGTCAAGCAGCAGAAAAGCTCCAGAGCTTTTCACATCATGTTAAAAATTCATCCTTTGCTACAAATGATCAAATGTTCATTAAAGAAATGTTTTTACTGGATTTTAGGCATTAAATGTTCTTATAAATGACTTGAATTATGTGTTTATTTTCATTTTACTTGTATATCTGCAGAATGTTCATTTGACAATCACTTATTTGATTAATGACCAAGTAATTGGTTAATCAAGTAATGGATTAATCAAATACATTTCTTGATTAATCAACTATTTGATCAATCAATTATTCGATTAATCATCAGAGTAGTTGCTTACTAAAGTAATTGGTAGCTGCAGCCCTAAAATGAAGCAATTATATCATTGGTGTCGGTGCAAAGAAACGAAATAGTCTAACATTGTTCTGCGGCTTTTCAGTAAACATGCAGAAACTTCCATGACACCATAATTTTACATAATTTAATGCTAAAGGAGGGAATTCTTACAGGGGTGAAGGTGTGAGGAATCTCCTTCAGAGGCAGCATGATCATCACTGAGAAAAACACTGCATTGGAAGCATCTCTATGTGTTTGAGTGACTTTAGAAAACAGAATGAAACAGAACTGAAACACTGAATTAGTAAAAGAGAGACTGTGAAAAACATTCCAGGACTGGCTAGCAGACACTGAGCTGTACTCACCCCTCATGATGTGCCGCACTACTTTGACCGAGCCTCCTCTTATATTAAGAATCTGATGAACCCGCTGCTGCAGCTAGAAGAAAGAAAAAACAAAAACAAAATTATTGTTAAGGACTTTTTAAAAAAATGTATCTGTTTTCTGAGTTAAGCTGCTTTAGCCTCTGCAGCTTGCTTGGCACAGAAAAAATGAACAGTAACTTCCAGGTCTGTCTATGTATTATTTAGTGCCTTCACTGACTAGCTGTTAGCATAAAAGCTAGTGTTGCCAACGCTCCCACATTCAACATCTGGTGAGACATTAGCATCTCCCTCACTGGAAATCTTCAGAAGCCATATCAAAACATTAAAGTATTGACGTGCAATACTGGTAATAGAGAAATACTGGTTATTTAGTTTTTATAAATGTAAATAAAGTGACCCTGACTTCCTGCATTTTGTTTACATGCTTTAGTTCTCCATTAATTTCCTGTCCAACATGCATTGAAAAAAAATTTCGATATCCATTGGTAAAAATGATCATAGGCTATAAAAATCATAATAGAATCTAGGCAATTCCATATCACAAATGATATGACAACATTTAAATTAATATGAAAATTTCAGCATATTTACACCAACATGTTCAACATGTCGTGGGAGAGTTTCATTGGCACAACCAACATCCTGAACCCAGAATTAATTGTCCTCACCAGTGTGGCACCATTTAAAGTAACAAAAGCCATCTTTACAATGATATGAAATTTATTTCCAAAAGCACAGTTAAAATAAGGAAACAAATGACCAAGCACAAATGTCCTTACTTTTTTGTGTTAATTATATAATATTAATCCAGCTGACACTCAGTATTCAGTCAGTCTTTTTTATTACATATGCTTTAAGTTCTCATTTCAGCTATAAATTGTTCCAGTGGACCAGAATCTTGTTCCTTGAACAGATTAGGATATGTCTATGTGCTATACAAAACATGTTCAATAAAATGTTTGTGTTGAACATTAGATTTCTTAGAAATCTAAGAAATCATTCTTAGATTTCTTAGGCAATATAAGAATGATTTTTTTGTGTGCATAAAATCATTCTTAGATCAAGAGATTTCAGTTTGCTCAGTTCTGCTTATTTTGAGCTCCTTTCAGATTGAGCTGTTTTAGGGCCTCCTGTCACTTAAAATCCAAATAAGCTACTGCCGGCCACCCCGCTATCAACTCACTGTTTACACTTGCACCTGAAAATGGTTGCAAACAGATGTGCAACTATGCAACTGTACATCTTTGAAAAGCAGATGTACAAGAAGGTACATCTGGTTGGTTGTGCAGGAACCTCCTGCACAACCAACCAGATATAAGAATTCAGCAAGTGGTTTCTAGATGAGTCAACCACAAAACATTTGTCTTTTCCATTGTAAAATGCAGTAAAACCAGCTGGAGCTCAGCTGGGGTTGGTAAGCAACAGCGCAGTGCCCACAGGTTGTGACTGAACAATAGGAAAACTTTTGAAACAGCTCATTTTCAAACACCAATAAACATCAACTCATTGCTAAAAACCAGCTGAATAGTTTTTTTTTAAAAGTGATGAGCTGCTTTTATAAGCAGTTGAGACTCAAATAAAATAAGAATCTAAATATGTAAACAATGTGTACCATCTTTTTGAATGTGTGAAATATGCTGCATCGGTGTCATTTGCATCTCCTGACACACAAAGTGAGCAGAACTGCTTCTTCAATTTCACTTCAATGACACGCACCAACTGATCAATAGAACTAATAAAAACACGGAGGCTTGGTCAATATCAGACCAACTGTTGGTCTAATAAAGAAGAATTAAAGAACTTAATGATTTTTTACTTTACTTTAAAAAGCATACAATGTACAGGATCAAAATAATAATAAAAAAAAGAATACAAAATGTTTCATAAACAAAAGTAGCCATCAACAAGTTCAGTTAGCTCTGATTAGGTGAGTGGTGTGTGAGCTAATTGAGTAAAACAACCATACAAACAATCTGACGGCTGTCCAGTTCCACAGGCTGCGTGATCGAAAGCCTTAATGATAATTGATTGGTGAGAAAACTCATTTAAAAAGCCAGATAGTGTGTGTGTGTGTGTGTGTGTGTGTGTACCTGTGAGACCCCTGAGCTGCTGATCTCCACCATAATATAGCACAGCAGCTGCAGAACAAACAGTCCAGCGTCTAGACGGCGAAGGTAGAACTCATCCTCCATGCTGTCGTCCAGGATCTCCCCCCGACGGACCATCTCCTGGAGTAATTTAGATGTGGTTTACAAGCCTTTTCCACAAATCCATTTTTCACAGTTTAACAGATGCAGAATCAATAGATTTCACAGAAAAATACCCCCCTCCTCCCCCCCCCAAAAAAAGGACCTGACTAAAGTGTATCAGCACCCTTGCATAGTTATTCATCTCAACAGTGCTGTCAGTATGCCAATAGCACAATGCTGCCAATAAGCGTGCAGTCCACATTAATCATCATTAGAGACTAAAAGGTAAACCTGAGAATGGAGAGGCTGAGACCTGCTGGAATGGCACAGCAGCTGTCAGATGGCTAAAGGGACAGTAGCATAGGTTTAACAGGCACACAGAATCCTTTAGTAGCACAATCAACCAACTGCGTTACCTTCAGTTATTAAAATTATAAGTCATAAAATATGACTTAAAAACATGTCTTGATCAATTTGTGCCATGAAATTGGGTTTCTGTCTCTTTAAGAAGCTCCTGCTCTTTCTGAAACTCCTCTATTAACCCTTTAACAACATTTTTACCTGTGTTTCACTGAGAAGTAGTTCATGTACTGAGGGTTTTGTGTTAATAGTTACAAAAATTTGGAGGTACATGAGGCATCATAATTTGGAAATAGCGCATGAGGCCAGAAGGCAGGAGAAGGGACAGTGCACCCCAGAATCTTTTAATCAATTTGCATTGCCAGAAATAATGATAGTACGTTCCAACCTCTCTTCCACATTAGTTGCATAAGGGAAAAAGCTGGCGATCCATCTTATTCAGTATACAAGGTGTTATATGTAGACAATGTAGTATTTTATACTGTGTGTCTCGGAGCGTATTACATATAAAGGTTGAATTAACTACATTAATGGCTTCTTGCCAGTCATCATCAAATGTAAACCGTGTCAAGGTCTCCCTCCCATTTCCGTGCAATGTCCCCCGGCACCACCAGGGTTGAGAGAGTAGAGCACTGCATAGAAAGCGGAAATAAAATGCCTAAGTTTTTTCCGGTCGACAAGGAATTTCTCAATCTCATTGTGTGTGACCAAGCCAGAATGAAAGAGCCTCATAGAACCAATGAAATGGCGAATTTGAAGAAAACCAAAAACGTGTTCTTTAGGAATACCAAATTTTAACTGCAATTGTTGAAATGTCATGAGTACATTCTCTGTAAACAGATCTCCGATCACTCTCACTCCTCTGCTATGCCACAGGTCAAACATGTTGGGCTCAAGGCCTGGGATAAAGTCCTGGTTTCTTGTGTCAGGAGTGAGGAGCAGGGCCCACCTCCTGCGTGGTTCCAAATTCTCTGCCACACTCTAATTGTGTTAGAAATAACTGGATTATTTTTAATATCTCTTGATGGCCTCTTCCTATCTCCGGTGGTGAGGCTCCACAAAGAAGCAGGCTGAGAGGCCCACGAATCGAGGCAAGAGTTCGAGTTAAGATGAGCCTGTAACCACTCCCACAGATAACGAGAATGCCAAGCCCAATTGTAATAGTAGATGTTTGGCAAAGCCAAGCCACCTCTGTCAACAGGAAGCACTAAAACTTTGATTTTCTGTTGTGGTCTCTTGCCAGGCCAGATGAATCTGGAGAATGTCCTCTCTATATCCGTAGTGACTTTTTTGGATAGCCAAAGTGGTAACATTTGGAGGGGATATAAAAGCCGTGGGAAAATGTTCATTTTAATTAAAGTTATATGCCCCATAAATGATAAGGGAGGGTCATGCCATCTTTCTAAGTCCCTCCTTATTTTACTCACTGTTGGAGAGAAATTAAGCTTCCATAGTTCTGTCAGGTTAGGGGCCACCTTAATTCCCAGGTAAGTGAAGCCATGTTGGGAACATCTCAGGGAACAGCTGGAGGGTAGGTCCTGGACAGTAGCAATACCTAATGGCATTGCTTCTGATTTATCAAAATTGATTTTATAACCCGAAAAGGAACCAAACTCATGAATAGTGGATAAGCTAGCTGGTATTGAGATGTCAGGTTTTGTTACAAACAACAGAATATCATCTGCGTATAACGCTATTTTATGGATTTTACCGCCAATCATCACACCATGCACATTTTGTTGTGACCTAATAACCACTAGGGCCTCCAGCGCAAGAGCGAACAGAAGCGGGGAAAGAGGACAACCCTGTCGGGTTCCCCTACGTATTGTAAAAGATGGAGATTGAACACCATTAGTCATGACACAGGCTGATGGGGAACTGTAAAGTATCTTGATCCATTTCAGAAAATCACCCCCTATCCCGAATCTCTCCAAAACATTAAATAAGTACTTCCACTCAATCCTATCAAATGCCTTTTCAGCATCTAAAGATACAGCAAAGGCTATACAGTTCGTTTGGCTTGAGTACTGAATTATGTTAAGTAATCTCCTCATATTTGTGAAGGAGAAACGATTTTGTATGAACCCAGTCTGATCTGGGTTTATTAAGAAAGTCAGCAGCTTCTCCAGTCTCGTTGCAAGTAATTTAGAGAGCAGCTTACCATCTACCCCGATAAGACTAATAGGTCTATATGAGATACACAGATGTCTGGTGGTTTATCTTTTTTGAGGATAAGGTTGATGTTTGCCAGGTTAAGAGTTGGTGGCAAGCCTCCATGCCCAAACGAGTGCACAAACATTTCAGTAAGTGGTCCTACCACCAGGTGGCTTAGTTTCTTATAGAATTTTGGACAGAAACCATCAGGTCCAGGAGCTTTTCCACCCTTAAGGGAAGCGATGGCTTCTCTGACTTTTATCTGAGAGATTGGAGCACCTAAGACTTCTTGTTGTTCCTCTGTCAGGCGAGGGAGAGTCACACCACTTAAGAATTCCGTTATTTTAACATCGGATGAATTGCATTCAGATGAATACAGTTTTTGATAGAATTCCCTCTTAACCCTATTGATATCTGTCGTTTTATGATGTTTGTCCTGGTTGTTGTCCTGTAATTATGAAATTGTGTTTGCTTCCATTCTGCCTTTTGTTAGTCTTGTTAGTAGCCGTCCCGGTTTGTCCCTGACTGATATAATCTGTGTTTAGCAAAGAAAATGGTTGATTCTGCTTGTTTTGTTAGTAATTGATTTAAAGCTGAGCGAACGGTTTCTAATTTTTTTAGACAGTGCTCTAGAGGGTGTATTTTTAAATTGCAACTCTGTTTGTTGTACTATTCCTTCTAAGTGTAATTGTTCTTTGATGGCAGCTTTTTTCTGAGCTGTGGTATATGAAATGACACATCCCCTAATAAAAGCTTTAGCTGTCTCCCAGAGTAACGAAGGGTTGACATATTAGTATCCATAAAGAAATTCCACTGATCTGTAATGTAGTCAATAAAAGATAGGTAGCTCAGTAAAGAGGGATTCATCCTCCAGTGGCGAGAAGCAGGATGAGCATAAGGGGGGCTGTGAGGGTTCTTGCATAAACCAGCCAGAGAGACGCTGAATGGAATCCAAAAATAATCTTAATTTATTACAAAAAAGTTCAAAAATAATTAAACAATGAAGAACTGGGCCCAAAAACTGAGGTCAACATAAACTACAACTCGGGTAGTAACCCAAAGAACTCGAGCACAAAACCGACCTAACAAACAAGACATGAGGGGAACTTAAATAGTGGCTGATCAAACCACTGCTGACACACAAGGGGTAATTAAACATACAAAAACTTAAACAAATACTAATCAATACAATACCAAATATTTAAATTAAACAAAAATTAGAATGAAACTACCAAATAAAAGAAACATTAAAGAAATAGTCAAATTAAATTGAAGAAAACCAAATTTCCTCGTCCCCTGGCAAACAGATGGATTAACCCGCTGAGGAGGTTTGCCAGCCATATAAGGACTTCAATTAGCTGGAGCTCTTCTGACCCTCCAGCAGCTCCAAAGGAAACTGGTAACTCAAAACAAATAAATTAATTTGTTGCATTTAACAAAAATATAAAGAACTGACAAATAAAGTTAACTAAATGTGTGCACTGCAAATAGTTAACTAAAAAGTCAGACTAATGAAAACAATTTTTAAAAATAAAAATCTAAACTATTCACTAATTAATGTTAAGGATAAACAAAACGATTACCATTTAGGTCTGTGTGACAGTAGGGTCAGCTGTCACAGGGGCTAATACATAAAATAACAGGAGAGTGATCGGAGATTGTACATGTGCTAATTGAACAGTTTGTAACTCGGTCCAATACCATTCTGGAAGATAAGAAATCAATCCGAGAGAACGTTTGATGGGGTTGAGAAAAAAAAGTGTAATCTCTCATTGGTTTGTGACGTTCCTTCCTTCTTCCTCCCTTCGCATCAGGTGGATGCGAAGATTTATGTCTTCGCATCCACCTAAATAATGTGCAGTTGTGCCACTGGTGTACCAGAGCAATGTCCGGCAGAAGTAGCCTCGTATATATTTGGACCATATATGCAACCTATTAAGATGTGTTCTCCATAAGATAACCTGAGATAAGAACATATCGACCATCATTGTCGCTCATAGTTTTCTCCAAAGTAAAGGGAAGACCCCGGTGTATTAGTATGGCAGCTCCTCTACTCTTAGAGTTATGTGATGAGTAAAACACCTGGCCCACCCAATTCCTCCTCAGTTTAAGTTGCTCATTGTCAGTTAAGTCGGTTTCTGACAATAATGCTATTTTTGTGTGTTTTTTTTTTTTTTCCAAGAATGTCAGGATCTTTTGTCTTGATCACATTATTTATTCCCTTAACATTAAGGGAGACTATTTTGAGATCACTCATAGTAAAGTTGACGATAGTTTGATAATCTGTGAGAGAGCGTTATAATAACTATAGTATACCTCCATGGATTTATGGAAAGTAATTGAAAAACCAGCAGTTTTCTGACATGAAAAACAGATAACTTACATTGTACGTTGGTATAAACAATAACGAGAAAAAAACACACATGAACGAAAGAACGGCCATCCCCAAACCATGACCCCAACATACCCTCAACATACCTTTCCCTGTGCGGTTCTGGACCGCCAACCGCAGAAAAAAAAAAAGAAAACCGGGGCACATGAAACCGAGAAGAGTCGCCGCCGAGAAAAGAAGACCAGACATCCTCCCTAAAGCTAAGCCCCCCCCCGCACACACACACACACACACACAGTCACCCCGAGCCACAACAATTTGAACGTGTTGGTGATAAATCCCAGCAACCCGCATGTTTTTTAATCATATCCTATTTACCCATGTGAGGCACGAAGTAAACAAA
>NW_015115780.1:17876-22448 GCF_001443285.1 Poecilia latipinna
GAAAAAGAAACACATGAACGAAATAACAGCCATCCCCAAACAATGGCCCCAACACAACCGCATCTGAATGAGTGCTTAAATGAGTAAATATTAGATGCCAGAGTACATCTGAATGCAGCGTGTTATGATGATTTTTGCCTTTTCATGCAGCACTGAGCAAAAACACATTATATGCAGAGGATTTAAAAATTTAATTTCCAGTAAATTTCAGTGTCAGTTTAACTAAGGTAACACAGAGAGAAGCACTTTAGAACTACCAGGGAGAACCTGCTGTCCAGTAAAAAACATACAAGTATTTCACTTTTTACTTTCCAAACATAAGTGCAAGTTTTTATTATTATTTCTATTATTAACATGCATTTATCCAAGAAAATCCAGTTGAGATTAAAGATTTCTTTTATAAGAGAATACTAGCCAAGACTTAGAAGACTGTGAGGTATAAAGCTGCTGACAAAAATGCAATTATTGTCACTAATTAATGACAAAACCTACAAAACAGATAAATTTCATCATATGTCACCAATAATTTGAACAATTATAGATTTAAATCAGTGTGATTCCACAGATTGGTCCTTATTTAGGATTTTTCTCAATCTTGTGAATTATGTCAGAGTATGAATCAAACCAAAACAATCTCCTTTTTTCTTTTATTCTTTTTAATAGTGTTCTTAGAGTAAACAAAGATCATGCAATTAAAATGCCAATTCTCAAAGAAGCATCTCCATAACGCTTAGAATTACAATTAATTACAACGATACCACTAAACATAATCAAAAACATCAGAGGGCTCCTTCATAAATAATGAATTCATTCTTAAATAGATATGATGTTTTCACAGTCCAGATGTTCTGGTACAAAAACAGCAACGATATTCTGGACAGAAAAATTATTTCTTCCTTTCTTTGTGGTTCTTCTTTTCTTATGCAGACGCACTGATCTGATATTGATATCAATATCTGTATCAGTCCTGATAATGTTTTTACCCGTTAGCTTGTGAATTTATAGATTTATTTCAGTGAGCTGTACTGGTGCAGAGTTATCACATAAATTTATAATTCAGAACATTTATGTCTGTGTTTAAAAAAAGAAGCGTTTGAAGTCAATTTCAGCCCTGATTTTCTGTATCGGATTGGCATCGACTGATATTAAACCTCAGACATCGATATCAGAAGAGAAAAAAGTGGATTATCCATCTTTATGAGATACTGTATAATCTAGCATATTATGATCTTTGAGGGGACGATAATCAAAACGGTAAAACTCTACATGGAACACATTTGTTCAGCTGGGAGATGCATATTTGTGGGGATGTGTTTAAAAAATTTATTTCTGAATCATTTTATTCTAACTAACCCACTCTAAACAAGTCCGCAAAATAAAAAGTGTCAGCTTCTTTTAATTATTAGTAAAACAATGGAAACAATTATAGCAAAAACTGTTAATAAGGCCAATAAATGAGAGACATTTATCTTGTTTTACTTCCTCTGGGTACAGCAGTGGCCTTGAGTTCTGTTTTATGACAAAAAGCACCGATATCGCTTTGTAAAATAGTTTCACATCTGTGCCTGGTGGCCTGATAAGGATGCACACAAAATGAATTAATGCCACGTGAACATAAAATTGCTTTCTTTTCTCATCCATTAGAAACACTCAGGTCCATCTCAGTAGTTTGTGGCGAAATTGGAAAACTGTAACACTGATTTAAAAGCAGATGAGGAATAATGCATCCATGTAATCACTGAGGGAGATGAACAGACCAGACACGAACACATGCTCTGGTCAGTTTCTTTCAACATTTCTCAGAAGAAAAATCTACATGGATGGATGCATTTTCTGATCATCACTTTGAATAATTTAATCTGCTTTCATTTTTATTATTGCACTCTCAGCTGCAAACAAATGGACATTGTATTAAGAACATAACATCGATCAAGGATTAATGAAAATTTAATTAAATGAAATGGAAAAAAATATATTTTGAGAAACTTGATTTCTTTACCATATTTTGTTATGATTTACTCCTACAAAAATCTCTTCTTTTCTCCAGTAAGAAGTCACACACACAATCAACTGGTTAAGGATTACATTTTTTTTTATAAGAAGTATCTGCCCTGAAAGCAATAAAAACATATTAAGTAGGCCTGTCACATTAAGAAAACTGCTACGATAAACTGTCTCCGATTATAGTGATAAATGATAATATTGTTTTTTTTCCAGACTATTTTCAAGTAAGACATTAGTGATGGCATAATAATGCAAGACAACATTCTCACAGATCAATAAACTTTAAATACTAATGACTATTTATCACCTGTTGAGAAAAGTCGAGCTCATCCCACTTCCCCATGCTGGAGATTTTAGTTTAATAATAACAAGGAATAAAGTTATCTTTAAAACTAATTACACAGGTGACATCAAGACCCAACAGTAGAGTCTGATGGTAATAAAATTAATCTGGTTGTGTGTGTTGTTATTGTGTCCTGCAAACTTTGCTTTAATTTTACTTTTTTTCTATTTAATCATAAAAAATCATAGTCAGGCAGAAAGGGAGTCATGGAACAGGAAGAGCAGGTTTCCTGAAGAAAGAGGAAGAAAGCTTCCAGCCTGCATGTGTATAAAAATAGTTCAGAGTACTCATTTCAAAGCATTAAAGGTTTAAAGAATAAAATCTAAACATTTTGAGTAATTGGATAAAACCCAGAGTAAAATACTTACAGTAATAATAATAACTTAGAAATAAGCCAATAATTAATATTGGTTTAACCAATGGTTGATATTGGTTTGATTATAAAAATATTTGCACTTACTCTTACACTTGTGGCAGTACTTACAGGTGAAACAACTGTAACTTGGTATCAAATAATTAGATTTCCATTAATGTCTGTAATAACTCACATTATGATTATAATAAGAGTAACTAATAAGTAATGGTTATTATATTATAAATGAATGCTAAATCAGAGAAACTAAAAGGTTATAAATGTCATTTTGACATTGAACTTGAAATGGTGTAAAATGTGTAACTGTAATCAAAGGTCACTGATGTTGTGTTGGAGGTAGATGGTAGGTGAAAGGTCAGGGAAAAAGAGGAACTGATAAGAGAGCAGAGGTGACCAAGGCCTTACTGCTGAACTTAAACTTTCCTAAGAGAAGGTTAGACGCAAGAGGACTGTTGAGCAACCCTGGGACATTAGAACAGACATCAGGTCATAATGTCTCCAAGACGGTGATGGATATGAGATCATTGGTCCAAGTAGTCGGCCAATGAGACAGGCACAGCAACAAAGCTAGCCAATGCAAATGCACCCAAAGGGTGGATAAACCCTTTATAAGGTGGGTGCAAAATAGGAATCTTTGGTTGGATCCTTCAGGCAGCTTCGAGCCAAGATCAAGATGGACAAAGAACTCTGCAGCTGAAGAAGAGCCGGGGCCACAGAACCGAAGACTGTTCTGCACATGGGGACCAACCAATTAGCCCCGCAACATGTGGCTTCAAATTGCACTTCTCTCATCAGCTGGGTTCAAGACCCCAAAGACAAAGACAAAGACCAAGGCAAAGATGAAGATAAAGACAAAGAACAAAGGCAAAGAGGAAGAACTGGTGTGTTCCTTCCATGAGACCAGCTCGTCTACAGCTCGATGGACCAGAAAGATCGTGAAACGAAGAGAAAGGAGCTACAGAGCTGCAAGACAAGAAGGAGAGGACCGCTACGCGCATGAGGAAGTCACCCTGAGGCCCGAGATCTGCTGCTCTGACTCAGTACTCTTCCTGTACTGGGAGCCTCCTGCTGCTGCAACACTTCGTTCATCAGGCCAGTTCTGGGGTTCAAGATGCCAAACTCCGTTCGTCTCTCTCAAAGTTTCCCTTTTTTAGTTCACAGTGTCAGCATTAGGGAAAGATAGGCTAGATTATTGATTTTACTTATTTGATTATTTCTGTTACTGATTTAAGCTGTACTAACCCTTGCAAAATTGCCTTACTAATAAAATACTTTATATTAAGAAAATCTAAAAGATGTTGTGGACATTCAATTAATGAGTCACCTTAAAGTTCTTTGATGGTTGTAAAATAGCTATGAAGTTTGATTCTGGGAGGGAAAAGTGGAAAATGTTTTATAGGTTGCTTTTGGCCCAAAAAGCAACCAGGTTGGTTTTAGTGACTCGCCCGAGTCACTAAAACCAACCTGGTTCAGTAACAAGTGCAAGTTGTAATAAAGAGAAAGAGCGACCGTTAACAGGTGTGCTCTGTGAAACTAGTTGATTGCTGCTGCTCAATCTGGCTACTTCACAAGGTGAAAAAGGGTGGGACATCTGGATGGAGGTCGTCAGAAACCAGGCTAATCTTTCTCGACGCCAGCTTAAACAGAGTTTACTTCAGTTCTGGGTAGGGTAAATCCTGGCAGATTTACGAAACTCAATTCACCTGTTAGACAGACAGCTGGTAGCACATCTCCCTCTTCTGACAGGGAGAAGTAGAGAGAGAGAGAGAAGGGGGGCGGGGGGACGTGTTGCGTTTCAATAGAAATATCCTACATAAGAAATTACGCTGATTGAACCATGTATATAATTTGG
>NW_015115780.1:26563-37934 GCF_001443285.1 Poecilia latipinna
TTTTTCTTTTTCAATCGTCATAAATGTGATATTCAATTGACCTGTTATGACTCAAATTTTGGGTGTCCACCCCCCTCTGCTGCAACTTTCGTCTCTTGGAATAAGTCAGGTGATTCTTTCACCCTGCAAAATTGTGGAAAACCTGGAGTGGAAATATCTGTGGCTCATAGCCACAGATATCTCTGCGGCTTATATATGTATGTGTACTGGGGTTTTTTTAGAAAACTTTGGGGTTGCGGCTTGTAGTCCGGAAAATACGGTATTCATTTCATAAATAGTGTTATTTCCTGGATTTTTTCTGTGAAGAACCCAGAGAGGGTTATTTGATTGTGCTTTCTGGAAAACAACACATTTTTACGTTTAGGCACTCCTGCAATCGTCACAATTTTTCTGTAACAAACCCACCAGAGAAGGGAAAAAGGAAAAGTTTGGGGACCCCTGCCCTACATAGAAGAGAACATTCAGTTCATTACAGTTTTCGGTTTTTAGGCTTGATGTGTATTTTGTGATTATTAATGAGTGATCGCTGTGGTAGATTAGCCACCACTGCTATTAGCCACGGTAACACAGCGGTGGCTGATTAGCTAATTTAAACACCTGCTTTAGGTCACCTTTTTTATTTTTAAGCTGAACCAAAACACACCTTACTCCACAGCACATCTATATGTTAAGTTTGTCAAAGTCAAGCATAACTGACCTACTTTCCTCTCCCTCGCTATTTTTTTCTTAGTTAAAACTTATTTCTCACCTTGTTATCTAGTCATAGTGTAGACAGTTCATAGCAAAATACTGCATCACTTTTTATATGAGCTTACATTTAAGTCTAGCAGATAAATGGGGCAGGAACTTGCGTGGGTGACATCAAGCTGCAAGGGGTCTAAAGTTTAAATTAAAATAATATTGGAGCTTAGTTAAGAATACTGTTATATATATTGTCTATCATGATATAGCAAAAATATATCAGGATATTAGACTTTCCTCATCTCCCCCAGCTCTACTGTCAAGTGCTTAACCTGCAGCAGACACAGGCTTAACCTGACAAAAGCATCCAATGCTTTTTTTTTAAACCACATTTGCAATATATCTTATTGGGATTTTATCAAATGGACCAACAGAAAGAAGCACATTGTGAAATGTATATATACTGTTTAACTTTCAGAAAAGTAACCCTTAAAATCCAGAGCAACCAAACGTCTCCAGAAGCCAAAATTCAGATAGGAGAATCTAATAAAAACATAATTAGACACTCAAATTCCAGCCTTTATGGAAGAATGGTGACAAAAAAAAACCCCCATAAGTCCTGTTTGCCACAATTCAAGGAGCTGAATACAAATGCTTGCCCCAACTTATCGTTTCTGCAAAAATGTGAAAACCATGATCCATTTTAGTTCCACTTTACAACTGGAATCTGCTTTGTGTTAATCTATCAAATAAAACACCACAGAAATACATGGAAGGATGGAACATGGAGGGACTGAGCCAGGAATTAAACAGTGACCCAAAACACTCAGAGAGACTGGCAGGAGCCGATGTTTCTGAATCTAACACACTGGGTTACCGCAGAAACCAGCTGCTTTGTTGACCCCCAGAAAGAAAAGTAGGAAAAACATTTCCAAACAAAACGTTATGACAAGGTGACTGCCGCGTCCTCCAAGGAGCCTCGCTCTAATAGAACAGAGACAAGATGTCCAACACGAGACGACTCGAGCCAGACCTCAAAATCTCCGGGAGGATGAGGAGATTTTTTGAGCAATGACAAGTGCATTAAATATTCATTATCATGAGCAAAGAGGAAGAGGACATGTGTGATATTAAAACGGGAGCCGACGTCGCCGCGCTCGTTACAGCCACAGTGTTTTGTCCACTCGTGAGTTCTGACACTGTGGCCAAATATCTTTTATGTGTCGGCTCGGCCCCTGGGGCCAACGCCAGATAGAGGAAGCGGAGAAAGAAAAACGTGTAGAAAAGAGGGATTGGACAAGAAAATTACTGCAACCTCAGGGGAGCCCTGCAGCCCTGCTACAGTACAGACAAAGTAATAAGCAGTGATTTTCAGTTTCAGCCCCTTTACTGTAACTCAGCTGCACTCTGCCGCTGTGCTTGTGGGATGGAGTGTGTATGATTTATGGTGGGCTGTGTGTAACTTTTTTAAGCCATTTATTAGTATATGTGCAGGTGCGCATGACATGTAAGCAACCAACATTTATTGGTTATAGTCCTATGGTTTCTTTGTGCTGCGATGCTTAAATGGGGATTTCTGTAAACATTTTTTGCTAAACCCACACACTGTGGGAGTGAGCATGAGTAAGATATATTGTCTTTGTAAGGCTTAAGCAAACGCAGGAAAGTGAAGCTAGATAGCCTTATTATGAACCACTGGCACACAGGATGAAGCTGAAGTCAAGTTTAGAGAAAATAAGTGAAACTCGGAGACCCAAAGGCAACATGCTGATTTCTTGTTGCGACAGAGCGAAAATGAACAGCCTCGCTCTCTTGGGAGAACATCAATTATGGTTTGTTCCACAAAGTGGGGCAAAGCAAAAAACAACAGAAGGGGAAGGAACTCACAAATAAAAACATGCTCAATCTGTTACAATCTGTCTAGATATTAACATGTTTTACAGTAGAAACAGTTTAACTAATCAGTAGTTTAGATAGGGCCTAAATAAATCAGACCTGGTTCAAGCCCACAGGCATTGTGTCATTATCCGAACTGATGGGCCCAAGCCCAAGGAAAACCCGATGTATTATTTCCATTATGATTTACTGCTGACTTCCATTTCTAGACTACCGTCTAAGTAAGGAGTGTAAGTTCTCCTGTTTTTAGCTTTTATTTAATATCTTCCATTTTGTCGCTAGTTGTAACCGCAGGGTGAGTTAAGGTCAAATCCTCTGGGATGTGTGACTGGTACCATCTTCTCACTGCAGTGTGCTCTGCTTGTACAGATTAACTTCAGTAATCACTTCATTTCCTTAACAGGTTAAACTATCTACTCATCTATTTGTAGTAAATTAACACTACTTTGTCTTAGGAGTTCTGGTTAGCTTTTCCCTGTGCTGAATGTATTACAGGTTTATTAAACACGCTACAGAAACCTGAACTTGACCATCAAGCTAATAATTCTGACCCGACTCGGTCTGAGTCTCGGCTCAGGTTTGGGCCATAAATATAAACTCTAATCAGCAGCATGCTGTTGTTGGTTTTAGAGGGATTCTTTTAATGCTCTTTGGTTGCATGTGTACGGCAAACCAGTTTGTACTTTAATTCTGCCTGGATGACAGAACAACACTCCTTCCCTACTGCTTATCTGATCTTCCTGTTTTCCTCCTTCACCTCCACCTTTTGACTAATCTATTCACTGCACAAACTGAAACCCTCTCTGCCTTGCATCTTCAACTCCATCTCCAAAAATCAACCTGACCTCCTCCCTCCGATTACTCATTTCTAATTCTTTCCATTCTGGTTCCTCACAATAAAATCATCTGCTCTGCTACCCGTCTTTTTGTTAGTGCCTCCATCCCCAATCTATCACAGTTGTCATAGTTACCATCTTGTAAATGTTTCATTTCAAAAATACAAAAATCCTTTTGTTACAAATCAGCCATAAGACTAGTCATTGTCCGCCCATACCTCTATGTCAAATCAAATTTATCAAACAAACTCTAGTTTAGTTTCAGGTTTGAACATTTTTATTGAAGCAGATTCATCATCATCTTATTTTTAAGCCTACAAACTTTTTTTTATTGTACCTGTTGCAATATTTTTATAAGAAATAACCCAAACCACAGTAGTAATTCTCTAAATTTAGCAACCTTGAGGCCCAAGGGAGGGAGGCAGTGATGAGTCCTGATTTACAAATCAATACGCCACAAAGCAGTGAAAAAGTAAAAAATCTGTCAAAATCAGATTTATTTGCCAAGTTTGTTCACACAGATCTGACTTCGGTTCCACTTTATCAAAAGAAATTAAGCATTATGTGATGATTAAAAATATCCTAAGATACATTTTTTGCAACAAGTTATTTAGGGAAACATCCTTTGTTTCTAAGCTTCCAGTAGTTTGATTAATTGGTTTGATTATTTAATGACAACTTGCTGTGAAGTTTGTACTTTTGCTTAGTTTTCAGCTGCAGCACATGTAGCATGATGCTGTATTCAAGTACTATATGCAAACTACATAATCCATTGTAAATGGCTCTAAAATATTTTTCTTGTTATTAAAAATGTGGATATTTCAGGTTTGCTCAACTTGTCCAAGTCATTATATTTAAAAAGTTTGTTTTCTTGCGATAATGTAATAGTTTTTATTTAAAAATTCGGTTTAAAACAACATGAATTATTCATTTAAATGTTGTAAAAATGCAAAGTTTCTTTTTTGCACAAGATAAAACACTGAGCCTCAGAGTAAACACTGCAAATTAAATTAAACCTCAAAACAATGAATGGACTGATTAAAGAGCAGAAGGTTTTAAAACCAGGAAAGACTGAAAACTTTTATGAATGAAAGAATAACCACAACAAAGCTGTGAAACAGAAGGAAAGTTGGAGATCAAAGCTGCAACTCAAAGAAGATTTCGTAGCATAAAGGGAGACAATTTATTTTTAGAATAACTATAAATAGCTCATCTGGGTGCAAAACCAACACCAGAGAATTGCTCTGCTTTGAACCATCAGCAAACCTAATCTAGGCCATTTTGCTCAGCATTAAACAACAATCTGAGTGAATAACTAGTGGGAAAGCACATTGAAGCATTTTACAGTATTGAGGTCAGCCTAAGACATGTTTTGCTGAGTTTCCTCAATCTCAGAAGAGTTGTTAGCAACAAGCAGAGAAAGAGGAAAAGGTTAGGAGGGGGAAATGTGAAGAAAAAAGCAGAAAGCAGAGCCAACAGCAGAAAAAGACAAAGAGAAAACTGAAAGATTTATACATGAGGAGATCAAACACATTAAAGTTTGTATGGAAAACAACAGGAATAAGTCACAGAAGAAAAAGTGGAACAGGAGCATATTAGAAGAAGTGATAGAAAATAAATATTGAGGAGGAGGAAGACTAGGACATTATTCCAAGAAGGGAAAGTAACTTGAAGGTAAAGGGGATGAGAAGGATAACGGGAGGGTAGAGGAAGAGAGATACCAAGGTGGGACTAAAATAAGCAGCTTATTAAAGGCACACGGAAAGAGCAGCAGCAGCTTTTCCTCCGCTATCCTCCTGAGAAATCTGGGGATAATATGTTGCAGAGGGAAAAAAAAAAAACATTTTGCTTACCGCTCCTTAAAAACAGGCTTAACTAGGGTGAAACCAAAAAGGCAGGGTGCAGAGAGATAAAACACTGCTGCTGACGGCAGCCGATTCGGGCCGAGATGCGGGACAGAACTGGGTTGGCGTCTTTATCAGCTTATTTAAAGGAACGTGGCATTTGGTGGGGGCTTTGGTTCACACCAACTTAAAATATCATCATGGAGATGTTGCAGTCTGTGGAATGGGAAGAGAAATGGTGGCACTGTGCTGAGGCCGGTGGACAGCGCGGAACAGTTATCCCTCTGTGATATGTTAAATAATTTACCACAATGCTTTATAAAGCTAACTGACAAAGTAGGACAATGCAAAAGCCTAAACTGGTGGTCACACTTTGAGATGAATAACTTACAATTTGCAAAATAGTATTTCTTTTTTATTTACTATAATGCCAACATGAAAAGCTGATTAAAGATTAAACTTTATTTGAAGCTTCTGTACTTGACTTAAATAGGTCTCAAATTTTTTCTCTATTTTTATTGTTGTGTATACTGCAGTAACACCTATGATATATATTACATTGAATACAAAGATATATAGTTTGAGAAATGAAGCTTCAAGAAAATGAAGCTGAATCATTCCAATCTGTGTAGCTAATGCATTTCTTAACTGCTTGATTTTGTTTTGACTGAAAGTAAAGCCACAATATGTAACTTTTATTAAAAAAAATTGTACATATTTGTTAAAGCTGTCAACAGTCAACAACATTCTCAAATTTCAATTCCCTATTAAAACCTAATTCCGTTTTAATTGGCGCTTTCTTCTTTGATTTCCAATTTTGACTTCCAATGATTCACTTCCTGCTAAAGAGCCCCCTGGTGGTTGAAGAAAAATCCACATATAAGTGGCTTATAGTCCAGAAAATACGGTATATGAAAAAAAAATCTAAATGCTCTCTGGTATTGTTCAGGGGGCCGGATCAAATGTGGAGGCGGGCTGGATTCGGCCCGTGGGCTGTAGTTTGGGGACCACTGTCTTAAAGGGACAGCAACCCGCCTACATGAACTGGAAATGTTTGGCGGCTCCACAGGGAGGTCAGCATCCCCTCTTCATCTCTGCTCCATCTTCTCCACTAAACACTTTACTCTCTGTATTATCTTCATATTCATCTGGTGCTAGTAGTTTACCAGCCTTTCACTCTGCTGTTAAGATGAATCAGATTAATAAAATATTAGGACTATTACATCCAAAGTCATTTTTTCAAATGACGTAAAATGTGTTTCTGTTTCTTTTTGCTTTGCGTGTCTGGCTGTGAACTCAGGTGGTTTATAGCAATGTGGTTTTAAAGATAGCAGCACACGCGGACGCCGCTCCTTATCGCCAGGTTATCATGAACAACCCTTCTGTCTCCATCCCACAGGCGGAGGCGAGAGAGCAACAGAGGGAAACGGGAGAGAGAAAAGAGAAAGAAAAAAACGAAGGAGGAGGAGGAGAGGAGAATGTCAAACTGTCTGGCCTTTTCTTGGCAATCTTACCACGCTGTCTGTCTGAGAAATTAATCTTCTGTCATCTTTAGATAGGAATCTCTCACTTATCTGTCTCCACCCACGCCTCCTTCCACTTCGCCGTTTCCCTTTCACTCTAGCTGCATCACTTATTTTCTTTTAATTTATTTTTTTCCACATTTCACCCACCCATCCAGTATTTACAGTGTTTCTGTGACTTTCTTCCGGTCTCTCTACATTACTGGAGAGAAGAAGCTCTTTTAACACTTTTTGCACTCGTATTCTCTGCCTGGACACTTTTCCTCCATCAAACTGTCCGATTTCCACAGACACACTTATCAAACGTTTCATTCTTCTGTAAATTATGTTCAGTTGGTTTTTGGTCTTTTTTCTTCACAATGCTAGAAAGGAGATGACATTTACTTCAAATTAATTTCACAACATTGTTTGCATCTATAATGTACTTCTGAAGCTTTAATTGAATCAATAATGAATGAATGATGACTCGGGTTAGTTCTCATTTGTGGACGTCTGCAGGTGATATAATTTGCAAAAGTATCATAACTTCGTAAACTTCTCCAGAAGCCAAGGGAAGTCTCATTTACAGCATATTAAACCCAAACATTTGGAAGGAGTGGAGCAACACTCCACATGAGGAATCAGCATAACATGATGTAAAGCTAAAACAAAGTTGATTTCATGATACTGCCCCTTTTATTAAGACAATCATTTTTCTCCGACCTCTCAGTTTGCAGAACTTTGTGTGGCTCTTTTGCAAAAACATCCTAATAAAATACATGAAGTTTGAGGTCGTAATGCCACAAAATGTGATAAGGGAAACAATTGAAAACAAACACTACAAGTAACAGCTACAACAAAGTCCCTGGACTTGTTTTCATGGGACTAATAACAGCTTTATTTTTCTCCTTTAATCTTCTAAGTAAAGAGATTTTTATGTGAATCCGTCACTTCAACTGATTCAACATGAAAACAGTGCATCAAAAGTTAACAGAAAGACTAGATCAGTAAGGAGGGAGGATAAAAAGATGGCTCTTACATGTTTCTCCCCTTCGATCCTCTTATCAGCCTGTTGAACAGCCTCCAGGTATTTAAAATACAACTCCATCAGTCGATCAACCTGAAGATATAATGAGGAAGCGTTGGACGGAAGAACGATGGCGTGAGATTAGAAAGCAAAGAACGGGAGCAAAGAGGCGAAACAAGATAGACGCATATAATTAAAAAAGTACTTAGATTGTGTAAAACGTTGGCTGGCTAAAAAGTCTCTCCAAATAAATTAAGATAAAAATAAAGCTTGCAGCTCTAATAATGGAAACTTTTCATGAACAAAATGCTCACGCTGTCTCAGACTGGAAGGGAGGAAAGTCTTTCCATTGTTATTCGATAGATTTGGGCTCAAGCTAGGCTGAGGAAAATTATTTTATTTTGTTCTCTAAGCTATTCTTGAGTAAAATTAGTTTTAGGCCATTACCATTGACCTGTGACTGAGTTTTCTGACAGTGAGCTGTGTCTTCATATCCTTAATACTTCATTGTGCTCTAAACAGACTCAATGTTCTTGATAAATACAGCAAAGAAACTCCAAAATAAATGAGTTTTTCCATCTGAATGTTTCAATTTAGCATCTTTTTAGGATCAATCTAAATGAGAGTCAATGTGGCTCCATCTAATGGAAATAAACATTAAGCTGCTTGTTGTTACCTTTAGCAAGAATAAGCTTGTTTTTGAGCTTTCATGTGGGCAGACCACCTGAAACCACCAAGTTGTTTTAAACAAAACAAGCAGCTGATAAAAGATTAAAAGGCACAATTCACATTAATTAAACTTCTTGCTCAAAACTGGACAATAATCCAAGGAGACATACTAGTCACTTCAGAGGTACAAACATTTCAACATGGCTACTCTCAAAAGTAGCCATGTTGAACCTAAAATGGACTAAAACCTTTAATAATGAACTTCATGCAACCTTCTCTAAACTTTTGAATAGACAAACAATATTTCTGTACACTGACCTGTCATGATAAATTATACAAGTTATTGTGATAAACGATAATATTGTTGTTTTGAGACCATTTTTAGTAATATAATAGAAATGGATAAATAATGCAAGAACACATTAAATGGTGATTGCATGCTTCTGCTTAAACATCCTGCTTTCATGGCAAAACATCATTGTGGTGTGAAGTTTTTACTTTTTCCAGAAGTTTACCTTAACTTAATGTGAATAGTGTAATTTTCCTAAATGATGCACAAATCATTGCCTGACTCAGCTAAATTTGATTACCTAACCACATACTTGTATTCATGCAGGTGTACATTTTCAACTGAATAAATTTCAATAGAAAAGGGGCCTGGACAGGTCCGTCTATCTGCATAGGAGATAAACTCAAGAAAATGGTTGAATGGAGCAGAGAGACAAATTTCACTAAAGCTTTCAGTGCAACAAAAATAAATAAAAACTTTGTTTGAATTTCAGTGAATAGAAGTGAGTCCAAAACAAAAAAACACAGAAGGAGTAAGGATGAAAAATATTTTAAAATAAATCAAAAGAAGTCAAAAGGAACGAGAGAACAGCCAACCTTTTCACAGTCGTTTTCTGTAAACTTGTTGAGGAGTCTGGTTCTCTGCTGGGACTTGAGGTTTCTCAGCATGGAAGCGATGACGGAGCAGACGTGTTCTGAGGAAGAGTTAAAAGTAATGCTGTGAACAACATGCATCTCAAGTCCCACCAACAGTGTATGGAGGCTAATTACATCTAAAAACATAGTAGATTACAGAGAAATGAGCGCACAACACAAAAGTGCTTGAACTTTAATCAACATGTTTCAATTCTGACCAAATAAAAAAACGTAAAGCACATTACAAGATAAAGCCCTGAGAAGCAGCAACCTGATTAGCATCTGATCATTTGAAATTACAGCACAGAGCTAGCTTAGAGCAAGAGTAGAAGAAAATGTAAATGAAATTTTGGAAATCGATTTTCATTTCGGAGCCTGCTGGAACGTGTAGCAGTTTTGGCAGAGGCTGAATTATGTTTCTTGCGGTGATAGAAATATGTTTGTGGCAGCTTTGGGGCCATTGAAGGCGCAGAAGATCTGCAGACATGTTAATTGACTAAATTAGCAACACAAACATATTGAAACCCCCTGTTACTCATGCTCAAGAAGGATCATATTCACATCTCCTTTTAGTCAGCAGCTCCCGGAGCAGGTGGCAATCATAGCACAATATTTCTCCAAGATATTGAATGGAAATGCGGTGCACACACTAGGGAGGCAGTCAGGGGATGACATTGTAAAAATCTCTAGATATATACAAAGCGAAGGCAGAAAAATGTAATTGGACTTTATCAACAAGAGGTCAATATTCTCTCTCAATGAGGCTTTGCAGTTGCTAAGCAACAGGAGTGCATGAATCAATCCCGTTTCTGTGTTTTAAAAGGGGGTCTTGTTTGCTGTCGGCTTCCTTTGTGCAATCCTCCCGTGACCCGCAGCGTCTTTACTCACAAGACATGAGAGCTGAGAAAACTAAGGACTGTAACACCTGCCGCCATCAGTAGGTTCAGAAGACACAAAGATCCATCAAGAGTAAGAGTGTGAGTAGAAACAGAGGAGAAAGTGCACTGGAACAATACACAACACAGCAGTCAGGAGGATTTAAAAGCACAGACCTGAGGTAAAAACATGCGTTACGGCCCCTGGCCTTTTGAGGCTGTGCAGGTTCCCTTTTTTGTTATGCAGGTTCAGCTGTGAGAGCACACCTTCCTGATTGGCTGCCTGAAGGCTGCAGGGGAGCGGCTACGCCATTGGACCAGCAGAGGATTACAAGTCAATCAGACGTTGATGAGGCCCACCTGCACCATATAAAAGACTCCTGAATCCATTCCTCCAGTGGGGCAGCTAGTTGAAAGAGGCTTTGTGAAGCTGTCCCCCCACGTTTGATGTTTGCAACTGCTTTAGGCAGTTTGTTTTGAACCATTTTGTACAACTGCTGTGGCAGTTTTGAACCATTTTGTTTCTGCTTGTTCTGCTAAGTAGCTTGACTGCTTTGCCAAGCTAGAAGCTTGTTTGGGAGGCTTGGTGCTCCCTTTGTGTGTTCTTTTTTTCCCCCTTTTAGTTATTTTCAGTTTACTTTGAATTGACTTGTAAGACATTTTGTAACTTTAATTTGCACTTGACATTCTTGAGTTTATTAATCCCTTTTGTTTAGCATTAATTGGGTTAAATTGTATTGTTTTGTGAAACTTTCTTTTGTAATAAATCATTTTACATTCCACTTGTTACTCTGGACACATCTTATGTTACCGCCCCTGGACCCCTAGACCTTGGGGACGTAACATAAGAAATAAACAGGAAAAACTCACATAAGGGACATATGCAATAAATTCATCAGACAAAAGCCTACATTTTTGTGAAATAAGTCATCCAAAATCTAATTATGCTGTTTAAGCTCCAAAGAATGCAGGTTTGCATATTTAATAGAAAAACTAGGAATCCACTGATCCACTTTTTCAGCACCAATACCTAGGCCTGTCACGGTAACAAATTTTGCTGGACGATTGTCTAAAAAATTATTGCAATAAACGATAATATTGTATCAAGACCTTTTGA
>NW_015115780.1:42035-45540 GCF_001443285.1 Poecilia latipinna
TCAGCTGAACTGTCTTTAAAAAAAGTTTATTTTTTTAAACATAGAAGAAAATGTACCAAATTACTAATTTATTTAATAACTCTTCACCAGTGAAGCTCACTGAAACACACCAACAGCTTCACAAGCCAACATGGAAAAACAACTTTAATTTGATCAGTCAGTGCAGTTAGCAGAAAAACAGCCAATGGAAAATAAATACTGATAAAATCAATAGATTTACTACCTCGGCTAACCACGTAAAAACTGCAACAAACATTTTTTTTCAAAGGGGTCAGAAGAGCAACAAGGAAAGATAAACTAAGAGCAAAACTGAATTGTCACAAAGCCTGATCTGGAATTTTTTTCAATATCAGGAACAATACAGATATTAATATTGGAACGGGTTAATTGAATTAATTGCAGGGTTTGTAATCAATTACATACAATTAATTGCATTTTAATCATATATTTATAATTATGACAAATATATGGATAAGAAAGCAATATTTTCAATTCAAATGGCATTTTTTCAGCTATATTATTAAATAGATTCATGAGCTCAACATCAAAGATTTTTATTGTTTATGTTCTATTATTTCAGTTATTCAACCATCTGAAACAATGGAAAGTTGCAGGTTTGATTCCAGATGCAATGTTTTAGTGTGTGCCTACACGTCGGTCTAGGAGAGTGTGTTTCAGTGTGTAAAACCAGGTTAATGTGGCTCAGGTGTAAAAATCCTGAGTGGATGACAAGACTGGAAAGAGAAACACCACAAGTTCTGTCTAATTATCATTAAAAATTTTGAGCCAAGAATAAATACTGTACATTCCACTATGTTTTTTAGCTTTAATTGGTGAGATTATTTTCAATGCATCAAATAATCTTTGAGAAAAATCATTCAACACAACATGCTGGGACATCTGCTATTTGAGCAGCATGTGAAGAGGTCACACTTTGGTAATTAGTTTATTGCAACACAGACACTTGGTAGAAATTAAAATGACTTTCACAGATTTTTTTGGGGGGCGGGGGGAGGGGGGAGTAGAGAGAGAGAGAGAGAGAGAGAGAGAGAGAGAGAGAGAGGATACCACTATCTTAAGTAAAAATAAACAGATTTGAAGCTTGAACAAATGATGGAAACCTACCGCAGCACAGTACTGTCTATATACTGAAAAACAAGATTTCCAGAACAAACTGGCAAATAAACTCAACTTGGTCCAAGAAAACTCTGAAAACAACCGAGATGAATTGCGCTGGTCCAACAGTAGAAATCACAACTTGATCGCTTTTGATCAATGTTTGGCAGCTTAAATATTGACTAGAAACTAAGAATTCCCATCATATAGGTCAATAAATGCACCAGCCAACAGAATGTCGTGTGACGCACTTTTTTTTTGGAGTTTATTAAATAAGCAATAAAGAGGCAGCAGCCCCTCCATGACCTCCTATGTCTACTATTGGTCAATAGAGCTTTGGAACCAACGTCACTGGATCAGTCGCTCGGTGCCATCTGTGCAGGCCACAGACCAAAACAAACTTTATCCTGGTGGTTTTGTTGTGTTGCCGACTGCAATTTAGTTAGTTTCGAGTTGGATATTCCAATATCCGCTGAGCAAGCAGCGTTTAGCTCAAGGTTGATCCGATTTATGAATGCTAATTTCGGCTAGCTGTTCTCGAGCTCCGTCCTCAGCGCTCGGAGGTTCACTTCACTGCAGTCGGTAACACAATAAAACCACCAGGTTTTATTGTGGATTATCACATAATTATTTCTAAAAAAAGTTTGTTTTGGTCTGTGGCCTGCAAAGATGGCACCGAGTGACTGCACCTAAACGCCCCACAACGTCTCACGCAGTGACATTGGTTCCAAAGCTCTATTGGCCAATAGAACACATAGAAGGCAGCTCTCCTCATTAACATAATGATGCAGCAGAAAAACAGCGAGAAGGGAGAAGCAAAAAAAAGACAAAGCAAAATATCTATTTTTATTGACAAAAACGCATGTTTAGGGGAAATGAAAAAGAAAATACATTACTTGACGAAAACTCATGTGTAAGGAAAAGGGAAAACTAAATATATATTTATGCTTTTATTTCTTATTATGTCGGTTTTGGTCCTCCATATTTAAATGCACATAGGACCTACAACATGATCGTTAGCAGAAGTATTATAATAATAATAATGTGGAGCATTATCATATAATTATTTCTAAAAAAGTGTTACCTCAGCATTTTGTAATAAATGTAATGTTATTACATAAGCAGTAGAAAGTATTGCAGAATGTGCTCAAGGGTTCCGGGCCAGTTATTACATCATAAAGTTTTATTTTTGTTTTATTTCATTCTGAAGCCCAATTTTATTAAACTATTACACATTGGGGAGTTATTATATATTGCGCAGTCTATGGATGTTTACATTTTGGTCCCTGGTAACTCTCTTGTAAAGAATCTCAATCTCAAGGTCATGTCAGATACTCTTTAGGAATCTTTTTGACAGCAAGACGGGAAAAAGGTGATTTGGTTTTGAATAGGTCAGCCTGGTGAAAGGGCCCCTTATTTTACTGTAGAACATGATCTTTCTTGTGCAAAGAGACAAGGAGGCCAGCTGCCATTTCCAAAAGGACACTACTTTATCAACTTGATCCAACTGGTAATTGATGTCAGCACCTCCATGCCCCGCTCAGGGGGGCTATCGATCGCTGGCTGCAGAATGTTCTCTCCAAAGACCTGGAAACTCCACAGAAACTGCTCCTCTGAGGTTTGTGAAGCAGTGGAAGCATGAGTGGGTTGTGAGCACCAAAGAGAAGATCTAAGCTGAATAAAACGGCTTCTTGAAATTGAAATTGGTTTGGATTAAGTGGCAATAAAAAAGTAATGTAGTTGAAGCTGATTTGGTACAGCAAGGTGAATAAAGTATTAGAGATTAAATGACTCAGTCGCAACTCAGTGTTCACAAAGGCAACTTACTCATTTCTTATCCAACTGATTAATAAATAGATCTTACAGTACTACTGGGGAAGCGTTTTTTGTGGCCTGATAAATTTGTCAAACTAATAACAAAATGTCACCAATAAGACTGTGAGGGAGGGATTTGTGTTTGAATTATAATACAAGAAAGCAAGAAAAATATGTTTTTCTTCAGTGCACAAAAAAACCATTGTCCTAAAATTCAGATTTTTTAAATGAAATTATCAGTTTGTAAACAGCAGAAGTGAAAAAGACGGCTGTAAAAACAGATCACCAAATAGTTTCCTTTTTTCCCTAAATATTCAATCCAAAATTGTTCATGCACAAAATTAAAATATGCACAAGAATATGAAACCACGGGAGATATTCCTGATGGACTTTTCTAATTTGAGTTTGAATTAACCAAACTCATATTATTACCTTTGGTTTAGCTGTTTAACCTGTTTCACAAGGTGGAAACTAAATGATAAAATCTACCTTTACTCCTGGTGCATGATGCATCTTGTCTCCTGTCCTAACATAGCATAAACTTCACTTTTTTTGCCACTAGTGGCTTTTATTT
>NW_015115780.1:48617-51519 GCF_001443285.1 Poecilia latipinna
AGTAAAAGTTAAAAAGTACTGGCTTTTAAAAATACTTAAGTATTAAAAGTAAAAGTACTTGATTAATGCATTACCTAATCACTAATACAATATCATTAAGTGTACTTATCGTATTTAATTTTAATACATCAGAAATGTGCCATTTAATGAACAATGCCACAGATAAAGCATGTTTTTATTATGTTTACTCTCTGTAACATAGTTTAGACTTAGATATGTGATTCTATGCATCATAATTTCAGGGATGGAAACATCTCGTCTCCTGTCCTAACATAGCATGAACTTCACTTTTTTTGCCACTAGTGGCTTTTATTTTGAAAGAAATCCAACAGAAAGGGGATGGAAAGAAGGTGGGTGGGGGAGGACATGGAACCAAGGAGCCACGTAGCAGAGTTGTAGTCAAGACCACCGAACCCGAGACCAAGTCAAGACCAAGACCAGCATCCCACACTACATGACAGAATAAAATTAAGTGTACCTATCAAAATTGCTTCTGAAATTGATCTGAAAGATCCAGATTCCCATAAAAACACCTAGATATTAAATACTTAGAGCTGAAATAAATTTAGCCAGTATCAATTCAAGCTCTTCTTCATTCTGCTTTGCTTTCATCTCTGTGCTACAATCCGCAGAGGTCTCCTACTATCCCTAAAAAGATAACTCCCTGGGCAGTTGCCCATACTGCCCATGTCAGAAACCACCACTATCTGCACTATTAAACATAGCAATTAATGCAATGCATTAACGGTAAACAACGCTCAACTATGAACACTGTCCAAGGCGCAACAAGCAAGAAATAACCAAGCAGAAGGGGCACCGTGACTGTTCTCACCCTGTCTGCCACCATATTTTTTTAAGGAAATAAAATAATAGCTACTGCAGTGTACCAGAGCATTACAAGAACAAAAGAATGGCTCTCAGTGAAGCTTCAGTCCTATAGGACTTAGTAAAGATACGTCCAAAAGAATCGGATCGTTCGTGAATGTTGAACGAATAGCAGACTTTGGTCACATCATTGTCCGATATACACAACATGTCAGTCAACACCTCCACACAATAATTCAGCGCATGAGTGACAACTTTTTTTCATCGCAGATGCAACATATGTGTCTCTGTACAGCTAGCTTTGCTAACAACACATCAGTAACGCTATAAGTTGGATGAAGCGCTGCTGATTTTACATGTCGCCATATCTTATGATTTATGTAGCGGAATTATATTACTGACAATTAGATAGACATCTTCCCCCGCTCAAAGAAAACCACTGCGTGTGAGTGAAAGGGGGAGGCGATGGGTGACAACAGACACGCATAAGTCACGTTATTGCTTGGATTTTATGGCGCCACCTTAAGTCCCTGAACACATTTTAATGGAAAAAAAGCCCAATGCGATTTGGATGTAACGAGTAATGCGACAGTTTTGTAGAAATGCAGTGAAGTAGAAAGTACAGATACTTACTGTAAAATGTAGTGGAGTAAAAGTAGAAAGTATCCATTATTAAATCTACTTAAGTAAAGTACAGATACACAAAAAATGTACTTAAGTACAGTAACAAAGTACTTGTACTTCGTTACTTCCCACCACTGCTGCCAGCTTAGTGACTTTGTTGCTATATTTAACGACTTTTTGGACAAAATCTGAATTTTCATGTCAGTCTTTTTAAAGATCTAAGACTGACTAGAAAACTGCAGTGGGACTTAATAAACTTTGTTAAAATAGGCTTATGGTTATGAACAAGTTCTAAATTTTCCCCCAAGTCGCAGGTTAGTTTCAAACACCAACAAGTAATCAGAACTATCAATCCACATAAAACAGCATTTATAAATGAGATGGCTGATATTCTGTTTGCAGAGACAACAAGTTTAGTCTTATAGTTTGTATGCACACGTTCTCATTCTGCACTGCAATCCAGCAATGAATGCACTGGAGGGAGATGAAAAACAGACATTTTAAGGCATAACATCTGGACACTCTCTGACTCTGGCTGTAGGAGACAAACCCATTTATTTACCGTCACCTAGTAGATATAATTAAGATGTAACATCTGGACCAAACCTGGTCTGGCAATAGAACAGCACTGGTGAAAATACATATTTTATTCCTCAAAGAAGGAAATATTGTAGTCTGGTCTACAGTTGCAAACACAACTGGCTTTAAACATTGTTTAGAAAAAATGAAAACACCTCAGTCTTCTTAGCACAATTTACATTCCCTTAGTGTTAGAAGTTTAAATATTCTTAGGAAATAAAAAGTAGATTGTAAATGTATTCCAGATGACTAATGTGCTACTTCAAAAACCAACCGTACATTATATATAGCTCATAATAAAACAGTTGGAGCTAATAAACTCATGTTTCCAACTGAGGGATACATTTCTTCTAACTATTCTGCACAGAATATTAAACATTTTAAAACTGAACATATAAATATGCCACAGCATATTTCATTCACGTTCATGGAGATGAAACATGATGAATCCTCACAGCAGGGAAGCTTTAAGCTTGAACAAGATGTTAATAAGATGCATCTTTACACAAGGATCTAACAACAAAGCCTTCCTACTAAACAAACTTATAATAGGATTACATTATATAACTCCGTCAACAAAGATTCCAATCAAATTTGCATCATGTAGAATGTTACTGATGTGAATCTGTGGTAAAAGGCAATCAGTACTGGAAGGCAACAATTAAGTGAGAGATGCGTTTCATTAGTTTTTGATTGAACTGTGTGATTAATTTTTCATTACTAAATTCCGATCACCATGTTTCCCTACTGAGGTAAAACACCTAACAATGTAAAGAGGGTGCCAACAATATTCATACTAGGGCTGTTGTAAACGAATATTTTAGTAATCGAGTAATCTATCGATTATTCTTACGATTAATCGAGTAATCGGATA
>NW_015115780.1:56246-57263 GCF_001443285.1 Poecilia latipinna
ATTCATACCCATTGACCTTTTTGTATTTTGTCACATTACAACCAACAACTTCATTGGGCTGTATTTATCAGACTTTAAGCCACTACTTTTTTCCCACGCTGGAACCATGCGGCTTGTAGGCCAGTGCGGCTTTTCTGTGGATTTTTTTTCAACCACCAGAAAGTGAATCATTGGAAGTCGAAATTGGAAATCAAAGAAGAAAGTGCTGATTTTCATTTAGAACAAGCACATGCTAGCAGCAGGCAAGAAGGAGAAATGTTTTCAAACTCATATGATGCAGCTTTTAAGTTGAAGGCTATCGATCTGGCAGTACAGATCGATAGCCGCTGCATGTAAGCTCGGCGTGAACGAATCCATGATTCAGCGTTGGAGACGCAGGGCTGCGTCCTTAATAGCAGATTTATGAAGGATGCAGCCCTATGCTGCTTCCTTGAGGAAAACTGAGAGCGGCGGAGATACCAGCGGCTTATAGCCCGGTGTGGCTTATATATGTATGTTTCCAGTTTTTTTGTTTGTTTTTGTTTTTTTTTTTTCTTTGTGGGTGTGGCTTATAGGGAGGTGCGCTCTATAGTCCGGAAAATACGGTACTTTGGGATTTATTTGACGACTGAAGTGGAAAGAAACTGAAACATGGTTTTAATTTCTTCTAGTGAATAAAAATATTCAATCCAAATTATTCCATCCTCTAATATTAGAAGGTGCAGCCAAACTGCAAACCTAATAAGTCAGGCAGTGACACCATTAGTCAGAGAGGAAGTTGAGAGGCGCAAGGTAACTTGTGAGGAGCTTTGCCCTCGAAGGAGGGGCTAGGGCCAACCAGTCGATTTGCCCAGCTGAATGGTTGCCATGGAGATTATAAAATTTCTCAAACATGCATGAAAGAATCAGTAACAGTCCAGGTATGATTTTGGTGACAGAACATTATAACATGATGTAACAACAAAGTGGATTTTTACGTAATACTGCTCATTTAAAAGGAGAAGAAATAAAAGAAACAACAAAACTGCCTCTTTAATT
>NW_015115781.1:0-445 GCF_001443285.1 Poecilia latipinna
AAAAAGTACCAGAACTCCCTGGGTCAATAAAGGCATATGTAGCATATCTGTGTAACCAGTATACTACATTTCTAGATAATTAAAAATAGATCATGACCAACAAAGTCAATGGGCTAGTTCTTAGAAGTCTAGATACGGCTCAGGAAGGAGTAGACAGACTAGAAGTTGCAGATGCGAGTGCCTTGTATTCACAGTGATTAATTATTTACATTACAATAAGAAAGGAAAAAAAAAACATTTAAATGGCCATATTAAAATAAAAGGAAATGCACAAAAAAAAAACAAAATAAAAAAAAACAAATCAGTTCCACAGTTCCAGTAACAAGCCACACCATTCAGTTCATAAAACCCCCCTGAACTGAGGCGGTTCGTTCAACGGGATCGGGTGAGTTTAGAGCGCCTGTTACAGTTCATATGCTGACAAAAGTCAGATCAGAGTGGGAAC
>NW_015115781.1:5995-12538 GCF_001443285.1 Poecilia latipinna
CAGTTATATAATCAAACTACCGCGAGATTTTGGAGGGCAATAGTAGCGAACCAGAAAATGGAACTCAACATTTCACTTGGGTTACACCCTCCCCCCTTAAATCCATGCAACACCGATGCATGTTAAATTATCTGAACATTAGAACATACAGGAGCATCAGAGACAGGTTCAGCAAAGGTCTCCCCATAAGCAGTAGTTAAGCTATGCAAAAGAGTTTGCACTACCGAAATCAATGGATTGCCCAAAGAAGCATACTGAAAGCGCTTAATTGGTTTTGGTTGTCGACTAGTTCGACGAATTGGCTGTTCAACTTCTAACCCATTATTGGTTTCAGGAATAGCTATAGGTGATTCAGGGGAATGTGGTGATAACATAATTGACTTTGGTAATGTCTCTACTGGGCCATGGGACTCCAACACTTCAGATGATCTCAGCTCCGGAACCTGTACGGGCTTAAGTGAACTTCCTGGGTCCATCTGATCTTCTGGAGGAACTTTCTCCAGGGCCGGGAGTAGATCCACGGTATCCGACAGTAGAGACGACTTGTCAATATCAGATGAGGGAATCCGCTTCTCTGTGTCAGCTTCGGGAACCCTGCTCATGGACTGGGTAGGGATTGTTCCCTCAACACTAACCTTCACAGGTGAAAAAACTGAGAACCGAGGCACACTCCACTCCTCATCTTCCTCATCCAGGTTCTCCTCTAGGTCCTCTATTGGTGCCTGGAAACTACGGGTATGAGGTCTACGGGCAGGTGTAGAAATTGGCTGCTCCACTCCTTCAATCTGGGGAAGAAACCCACAAGGGAGAAGAAGGTCGCGGTGCAGAGTTCGGGTCCCTCCAGAGGGATCTGCTTCTGGTCTTACAATATACACAGGAAGATCACCCATACGACCAACCACCACATAGATATTCGTCTCCCACTTATCCTCCAGTTTATGTTTTCCTCTGAGCCTCACATTTCTGACCAATACTCGATCACCTTCTTCAAGACTGGCTGGTTTCACTCTTTGATCAAAACGAGTCTTGTTTTTTCTTGCCATCTTCTCTGCATTTTTAGAAGCTAGTTGAAAACTCTCTTTTAGCCGAGAACGCAGATTCTGCACATATTGAGAATGTGACTGGGATGATGGACTTCTGACAGGTAAGTTGAAGGCTATGTCGACAGGAAGCCTTGGACAGCGACCGAACATCAACTCATATGGAGTAAAGCCTGTAACCTCATTTCGGGTGCAATTATATGCATGAACGAGTGGTTTGACATACTCTTTCCACCTAGTTTTCTGCTCTGGCTCCAATGTACCCAACATGCTGAGCAAAGTTCTATTGAACCTTTCAACAGGGTTCCCACGAGGATGGTATGGCGTGGTGTGTGACTTTTTAATGCCAGCAATGTTGCAGAGCTCTTCAATGAGGTGAGACTCGAAATCAGGCCCTTGGTCTGTGTGCAGGCGTTCAGGAAACCCATAATGCACAACAAAATTCTCCCATAGACATTTTGCAACAGTCTTTGCTTTTTGATTGGCTGTTGGAAAAGCCATAGCATACTTAGTAAAATGGTCTGTGAGGACAAGAATGTTTTTAGTGTTGCTTTTATCAGGTTCAATCGATAGAAAATCCATGCACAGGAGCTCAAGTGGCCGGCTGGTCTGGATACTCACTAATGGTGCAGCTCGTTCTGGCAAAGCCTTCCGGCGAATGCAGCGATTGCAGGTTTTAATCTTGTTTTCAACATCTGCAGCCATGCGTGGCCAGAAAAATCGAGATCTTACCAGATCAAGTGTTCTTTCAATCCCCATGTGACCCATATCATCATGAAGACTTGAAAGGACATCAGGACGACATTCTTCTGGCAGCACAAGCTGAAACGTTAAAACCTCACCATCCTGCCTTCTTCTATATAGAAGGTCATTTTTTATCTCAAGGCGATTCCATTCTCTCATCACCAGAGGGAGGTCAGGAAGCTCAGCCTTAGCAGTTGGAGGGATCTTTTCTCCTGTTTCAAGCTGATGAATAACTTCTCTCAAGACAGGATCAGCTCTCTGTTTCTCCCTGATGTCATGAAGGGACAGTGATGGAAGGACTGACAACCCTTGAAACTCATCAACATACAAATCAGGAAGAACTGTAGGGGTCATACTCATCGTTTCCACCAGAGTAATGTTTCCTTCCAAAAGACCATCAGGACTTTGGCCTCTCAGCAGACAGCTATGACAAATGGCTCCAACCACATCAGGGGTGAGTTCTACAGCATCCTCTGCTTCATCCATATGTGCTGTGATGAACTGTTGCACCATAGCCCATTCTCTCTGTGGATCAGATGTTTGGGGGTGTGGTCTCCTGGAGAGGGCATCAGCATCTCTGTTTTGGCTGCCTGCACGGTACTGTAATTTAAAATCGTATGTAGACAGTGCAGCAAGCCATCGATGACTAGCAGCGTCAAGTTTAGCAGAGGTCAAGACATATGTTAATGGATTGTTATCGGTAATGACAGTGAAACTGGAGCCATAAAGATAGTCCTGAAATTTTTCAGTTACGCTCCATTTTAAAGCTAGAAATTCCAATTTATGGGCTGGATATCTGGCTTCACTGGCAGACAACCCACGGCTAGCATATGCAATAACTCGAAGCTTTCCCTCTTGTTCTTGATAAAGTGCGGCTCCAAGCCCAATGGTACTAGCATCTGTATGCAAGATGTAGGGTTGACTCGGGTTGGCAAAACCAAGTACTGGGGCTGTCGTCAATCTGTCAATCAATGTGTCAAAAGCGGATTGACACTGTGCAGTCCACCTTTCATTAAAAGGTTGTTTTACATCATGGCTGTTATTTAGGATGTTTGCTTTGCGGCTTCGTTTGCGGGTAGAGGGGTACCCTTTTGTCAGGTCATTTAAAGGTTTAGCAATGGCAGCATAGCCATTAATGAACCTGCGAAACCAAGAAACGATCGCAGTTCTTTTAAAGTTTGCGGAACTGGCCAGGATTTTAAAGCACTGATCTTTTCTGGATCCGTTTCAACGCCATGCTCAGAAACTACATGACCCAAATAACGCACAGATGTTTGGAAAAACTTACATTTTTGTGGTGATAATTTAAGACCATAATTTCTGAGCCGATGTAACACTCTTATCAACCTACTCTCATGCTCTTCTAAGGTGTCAGAGAAGATGATCAAATCATCCAAGAAGACTAAAACTTCTTTTAAGTTCAAATCACCCATGCACTTCTCCATAAGGCGCTGGAAAGTACTGGGTGCATTAGTCACGCCTTGGGGCATTCTATTGAATTCCCAGAACCCAAGTGGAGTCACAAATGCAGTTTTAGGTTTATCACCCTCTTCCATTTCTATCTGATAATATCCCGACTTCAAGTCAAGAACACTAAACCATCGTGAACCAGTGAGAGCTGAAAATGACTCTTCCAAATTTGGTAATGCATAAGCATCCTTTACAGTCTGGAGGTTCAACTTTCTATAATCTATACAAAGCCGAACATCCCCATTCTTCTTCTGAACGACTACGATCGGTGAAGAAAATGGTGACTCTGATTCTCTTATTACTCCTGCCTCCAGAAGATCTCGCAAATGATTGCGAACAGCCTCAATATCATTTGGATGGATAGGGCGAGCACGATGTTTAAATGGAGTCTCATCATGAAGATGGATGTGATGCTTCACCCGATCAGTACATCCAAAGTCGAGGTCATGATGGGAAAACACTTCTGGGATTTCTCTGAGTTTAGCAATAACTCGTTCTTTCCAATCTGGAGGAATAGGAGAATTTCCAAATTCAAATGTAAGATCAACTTTGTTAGCGTTCTTGAGCTGCACATTACAGCAGGAAACCTCAGACAGAAGCTGTGGTGATACTGTGATTTCTGCAATAAAAGCAGGTGGTGACAACATTATGCTGTGGTTTGATTCATTTGTGATAACCACTGGAATCTTGGGAGGTGTATGTTTGGGCAATGACACCAGACAACTTTTCACACACAGTCCCCCTGGTAAGGGGGTAGAAGGCTGCTCAACTAATACCCAACTGCTAACGGGCAGCAAGGTGGTACCGGCATAGCCTTCTAGAACGATGGTATGGCCTGCTGGAAAAATAACAGGTGACTCACCATCTAGTTCTACATCACACACACTGGGTTCTTGGGTTTGCTGGTGACGCAACTGAAGCAGCTGAAGAACTACTTTGTAGCCATACTTAGCTGGGCTAAAGCTAACATTTTGATCTTTCAGGTGTTTGTCATATAATGAATCAAGGGTGTTCATGCCAATCAGAACTTGGGACTGAGTTCCACTTTTAACATCTGGAACCACGAGTGCCAAAGTACAAACATCCAAATCTGTGCCAACAAACTCTTTAGGAAAAACGACCGACATTTCTATATAACCTAAGTAGGGGACAGCTTGGCCTGCAGCTCCTTCTACTTGTAATAACTCATTTAATGGTTTTACCGGTTGATGAGAAAAATACTGATTGTAGAATGAAACTGGTATTGTGGTCACTTGTGATCCAGTATCTAACAGGCATTGAACTCGTTGACCAGCTATTGTTACTTCACCAGTACATTTTGAGCCAATCAACCCTCGTGGTAATTCTGTAGCCTCAGAAGTTATACGAGACAAATTTGTGCATCTTATAGACTGCCTGGTGGGACTTTTCTGGTCCTCTGCAGTTCCTGTTTGTCCCTCAACAAGAACCGGGTTTAGTTTAACGACAGAGCACTAAGAGTTAATTTTCTGCCATTTTTTCTGTTTTTCCACAAACTGCTTCTTTTTGGCAGCAACAAGTGCAGGATTAGGTGGATTATCACATTTTGGTCTTACATGTCCATCTTCCCCACAATTATAGCAGTAACCTGGCTTGGGTGGTAAAGCTGCGTTTTTATGAGAAGATTGAGATGAACTTTTACTAATCTGTGGGGGCTGGTTGAGCTTGGCAACATGCATAGATTTTGGCAAATCAAACTGTTTCTGACCAGACTGAGCAGCTGTAAGAGCAGTCAATTGCTTCTGTACATCAGCTAACTGCTTAGCAAGTTGTTGGGTGATGGTAGTCAAGTTATCATAAGCGCTCTTTTCTTCAACTGATTCATAAGCATGATGCGAATGCACACTAGCTCTGGGTTTACTAGAGCCAAGGTGCTGTTTCATGCGCTGAGCTTTAGCAGCTTCCCTGTCTTCTTCTGTTCTCAACAATAATAACAGTTCTGCAAAAGATGGTGGTTTTAACTTGCGCTGCTTAAGTTGGAGCTCAGAGATTAAGGTGTCATCCCAACAGCCGCGACAGAATTGATTCAGCAGATGTTTTTCAAAATCAGCAGCCAATACACCACCCCTCCTCACAGCATGGTTCAAAGTCACTTGCAGGCGTTGTAAATAAACTGATGGTTTTTCACCTGCATCTTGGAACTGCTCTATGAATTTGGCATACAATTCATCACCATCTTGGACTGTTCCATAGGCAGAATCAAGGATTTTAAGATGACTCAAAGGAGGTGCATCCGGTTGAAGATGTTTAACCATATCTGCAGCTGGTGGTAATAAACTGTCAAATATCTTTCTAGAACGCTGTAGGTCTGACACAGCAGGATCCTTTAACAGAAGGTCAACACCAGATCGCCAAGTTTCATAGTCTATTTCATGTTGTGGTCTTGGGGTTCGACCAGAAAATGATCTAAGTTTTAAAGAGGACATGTGCATTGCATTATCGTCGCTTTTCATGATGTGCTCAACCACATACCTCTGCACTCCAGGTGGGTTAATATCTGAGAAGGACATAGCTGGCAAAGGTCCTGAAGGTTGTGATGCGTAGTGTGCTGTAGGATCAGATTGGACATGTGGCAACTCCCCATCATCTGCAATGACATCTTCTGGCTTGAGATGAACACTCTGTGCTGTTGTACTGGGGGCAACCATGGTTGAATCCTCTTCATCTGAAGAAATCTTCAAGGAAGATGGGACTGGACAGAATTCAGTGATGGACTGGCCCAGTAGAGACATTACACTCTTAAGGACATCGGTGTAATTTTGACCTGTAAGCTTAGCCACATTTCCATTTCACTCAGATAAGTTTGAGTTTTTATTTTAGTTTCTAACTCAGAGCAAACCACTGAAAGTTCTTCAATTTCATAAGTAATCTTTACAGTTTGGCAAGTATACGAGTACGGCAAAATTTTACGCAACCTCTCCAACGCACTCCCTGACGCAAACTCAAAAATTATACAGTTATGAAAATCTGAGTCAGAATCAGTTATAGATTCAAACTTTTCCATTGACCCGTAACCAGTCAGAAAGTCAGCTACTTCATTATCAGCTTCTGTGTTTGTTGCATATCTAACCAACACTGCATTAGGTATTTTAACCCCATATTAGCAATGAAAAGAACAACTGCAATACTTCAGGTCTGTTCAAACTCTCTCCTGGCTAGCTGGCCAGGATTAATGTAGCATATCTGTGTAACCAGTATACTATATTTCTAGATACTTAAAAATAGATCATGACCAACAAAGTCAATGGGCTAGTTCTTAGAAGTCTAGATA
>NW_015115781.1:18469-19830 GCF_001443285.1 Poecilia latipinna
TCTTCATTTTTTGATTTATTTTACCCATTTTTTATTTATTTCACCCATTTATTTATTTAATTTTGGCTGAAATGGCTCTCCATACCCGCGAGAGGGGATGCAATTTTGGGCAGGCATGCGTTTCTGGGCATAACACCTGGTCGGTGAATACCTCGGGGGGGTTACCATCCAGCCATTGCACCAGCAGCCGGGCCGGGTAGCGCAGCTGGAACTTGATCCCATCCCCTCTCAAGGCTTGTATCGCATTCCGAAAGGCGCGGCGCTAGCTCATCTTATTTTGATTATTTTTTATCAAAAATATTGTAATGTTCACAGAACTGATTTGCATGCAATCATAAAAGAAAATCCTTCCTCATTCTTCGGAATAAATCATTGATATCATACTCAAAAGTCGTAGGGTAATTATAAATAAGTTTTTAAATCAACGAAAACCCTCCTGAGTTATTTTGTTAAATCCACGAAATAACTCAGTAAAGTGTAAAACCAGAGGTTTTACACTTTACTGACTTGGAGAAATAAAGAGCTGAAAGGATTTCACCTTTTCTACGTAATGACACTTGTTCTCTGAGCTAATGCTATAATTGTTATTATAGCATTAGATCATAATGCTATAATATGTAGTAAATTCTTGATATTGCACTCAAACTACATGTAAATTGTAAATAAAGGTATTTTAAAAAAAACAACTAAAAACAAAAAGTCCTATCAGCAACAAACTGCTGTGATAACAACGTACTGAGTCTACTAGGAGGCACAGGAGGGACCGCCTGAAGCCATTCAATGGGGCTGATAACCACTAATAATGGCCATTCTATGGATTGATAACGTCTGAAGTGGGTCTTATTTAAAGGTTTGCAAAATCAAGCTTTTCTTTTGATAGTCCACTTCCAATTATTAGCAAGTGAATTTGCATATAAGCTAAATATTTAGTTTGGAGGGAAATCTTTAGTTTGAAGTTAAATATTTGGTTTGCTAGCTACATATTTTAGTTTAGAGCTAAATATTTAGTTTGTAAACATAACTTGATGAGTCTGCTGGGTTTCTTTAGACAGAAAAGTTCTGAGCTACTTTGAATAATGAACTGAGCTTAATGCACTGCTTGACAACTGGTATTAATTAGAATGTATTTATGATTGAATTTAAATGACTGGATCCCACATTTGTTGTGAATTGGTGCTATAGAAATAAACTGAATTCAATTAAACTGAATATCTAACTTAGTAATTGCATATTTAGTTTGAAACTGACATGTGAAGCCTTGGTGTAAATTCAAACTTGAAGACTTTTCAGCCTCACCTGCATCATCCATTTGCTGCGTTACATTCATTGCTGTCCAACCTATCAGCACCAGAAAATGCCCC
>NW_015115781.1:25595-26687 GCF_001443285.1 Poecilia latipinna
AAGACAGTTTCCAGTATGAGGGGCCGTTTAGGGCAAAAACTATGTTTTGTCTCTCACACACTACTAAAAACTCACACAAAATACAAAAATTGTACATACACACGACTAAAATATCACACACGCATACAATTTTTCTCTCTCACAAACACAAAATACTAAAATTGCGCATACACACTACTAAAATATCTCACACACATACACAAAATAATAAAATTGCGCATACACACTACTAAAATATCACACACGCATACAATTTTTCTCTCACATGCATACACAAAATAATAAAAGTGTGCATACACTATTAAAATATCTCACACACATACACAAAATAATAGAATTGCACGTACACACAACTAAAATATCACACACATATACAATTTTTCTCACACATGTATTCACAAAATAATAAAATTGCACATACATACTACTAAAATATCACACACAAAATTTTTCTCTCACACGCATACATAAAAGACTAAGATTGCACATATAAACTAATAAAATATAGACTAATTTTTTGTATGTGAGAGACTAATTTTTGTATGTGTGAGAGACATTTTTTGTATGTGAGAGCAGTGATGGCATAGTTGCTTTGAAAAAGTAACTTTAATCGGATTACTGACTACTCTTTGAAAAAAATAACTTGGTTAGATTACTGATTACTTGATTTGGAAAGTAACTAAGTTACATTAAAAGTAATTTTTTTAGTTACTTTCAGCAGCTGCTGACAACAACGCTCCACCACCTGTGAAAATTACATTGAGGTTTGTCAATACTTAATTGCAAGTTATTTTATAATAGTAACATCAACAATGTGTCTCCACTTATAAGGTTGAACTGAAGGGGAGATTATTTAATGGTTACAACAGTACAAAAAAAGTTTGTAATTTGTGTGTTCCACTATTGTGTGGAAAACTCTAAGAAGGATTTTAAAGGCCCCATCCCCCTGCCCCAGCCTCCAGGTTCTGCGTTACAACCCTGTATTTGTTGTCAGAGCGCAGCGCACAGAGCTCCTGCTGCCGCTCCACAACTCAGATATCCTTCTGCACAGATTTGTGACACTTATCTTAATATTAATTATTATAATGGTGT
>NW_015115781.1:32217-33622 GCF_001443285.1 Poecilia latipinna
CTCTCACACATACAAAAATTGAGCGTCTCGCATACAAAAAACGAGTCTATATTTTAGTAGTTTATATGTGCAATCTTAGTCTTTTATGTATGTGTGTGAGAAAAAAAAATTGTATGCGTATGTGATATTTTTTTAGGGGGTATGTGCAATTTTAGTATTTTGTGTATGCGTTTGAGAAAAATTGTATATGTGTGTGACATTTTAATAGTATATATGTGCAATTTTAATATTTTGTGTGTGTGTATGAGTTTTTAGTAGTGTGTGAGAGACAAAACATAATTTTTGTCCTAAACGGCCCCTCATATTCCAGTGATGTACTTCTTTCACAGCTGGACAGTACAGTATGGATTTCAACTGCAAGACTACTAAAAAATATGTTTTTAAAGAACAGTGAGGAAAAAACTTGCTGTTTCTACTTTTGTTGTATTTGGGGTGATGATATCACTAGAGGCAAATTAACAGAAGAAACAGGAACCTGGTAGTCGGCATTTTAAACACTGTGAAGGCCTCAATGACTTTTGACAAAAGTCCACATGGGTTCTGAAGCATTTTAGAAGTTCAACCTTACCTGTAAGATATGAGCCCCATAAGCTGTGATGGTTACCTTTAATGCCTTTAATGTGATGGAAACTACTTATTTCATTTCTGACAGGAAATGTTAAAATGCAGTAAGGGAGAGGGGATGGCTGAGCTGGAGGAGGCCTTAGTTACCATGCTGGACATTGTCAAGTCTGTCAATGACTCCATGCATCAGATAGCCATCACTGGATTTGAGGTGAGTAAAAAGAGTATGGATGGACGGATGGATGGATGATGAAAACAGAATGTGTGCATATCGCTTCAGGGTTTATTTGAGAACAAGAATGTAATCTTATTTCCACAATGAAACAAAAATGTTTAATAAGACAAGTGATAAAATATTTTAAAATGAATTTTAATGAACAATGTGTGTACAGACCCCTTCAGTGAATTTGAGTATTATTTAAAAGTCAATTTATTTCAGGATATTTATCATTTAATGAAATACATTATGTAGTGGGAAATAATGACACTTTGGTAACACTTTATTTGAAGGGGGTTGAATACGACTGNAGCGCTTGAGGAGGGCGCTATAGAGAACGGCTGGCCGAAATTAGCGTTCATAAATCGGATTAACCTTGAGCTAAACGCCGCTTACACCATGGAGCTCTAATATCCAATTTGAAGCTAACTTCACTGACGTATCAACGCATGCGCGATCTGATCTCCAAATTATGCCCTGCCTCTTCCGTGACAACTCTCACACATACAAAAATTGAGCGTCTCGCATACAAAAAACGAGTCTATATTTTAGTAGTTTATATGTGCAATCTTAGTCTTTTATGTATGTGTGTGAGAAAAAAAAATTGTATGCGTATGTGATATT
>NW_015115781.1:40130-42743 GCF_001443285.1 Poecilia latipinna
TCCAAGTGACTTTAGAAAAAGAAACAAGCCCAAAGCCGCTTAAAATCATCGGACTTGGCAACAGAAACTGAAAATAGTTCCTGTTTTTTCACCAACAAAATGCGCATCTCCCTCCTCCCTCCACTGTTTACATTTCTGTCTCATAAAAACGGTGATAACTCGAGAAGATGCATAGAGCAGTGTTTTTCAACCTTTTTTGAGCCAAGGTACACTGTTTTAATTTAAAAAATCTCGAGGCACACCACCAACCAAAAATGTAAACAAAGATACTCTGTAGCCACCTATATTATATATAAAGTCATTCTTATCAAAGTGTCTTGAATAGAAATCAGATAAACACAAAAATGTATTTTTATGACATTTTACATTTCTTATATCAAATTGCACATAACATGTCCACTTCAAAAATAGACCTTAACAGTGCCACAACACTGTGGTCTTAAATTTAAAGAAGTTGTAGAAAACTTACGTGTTTTACAAACTAATCCACAAGCATTATTTAAGCTGGAATACAGAAAATTATTCTTATTCTGAAAGAAGCAATAATATTTAGGAAAGATTTTACTGTTACAATATGAAGATTTGCATGTACAAAATGTCAATATCTGTATATTTTACCAATCTAGTGTGAAACGTGTGCATATTTGGATGAAGACAGCTGATTTCCTGGCAGAAATTGAAGAAAGACAAAGCTCTTCCTCAACAGCTCTCAGTCTCTCTCTGGTTTCAGTTTTTATAGTAAACAGGCTTGAGAAGCTCACTTCTCACAGACATGTTGTGGGAAATGGACCCATGTTCTTTCCAACATATGCTGAGCTTCACTGTCTTTTCCATCACTGTCGTCACAGTCTTACTGGATACGATGCTCTCACCGCTACCTGTAACATTCATGCATCACTAATTCTCTTGTTTTAATGTAAAATGCTCTGTACCTACTGCCATCTAGTGGTAAGAAAATTACATGATTACGCCGCTAGCCACTAACCATGGTTTCGTTCACGCCGAGCTTAAGTGCAGCGGCTTTATTTCCCTCCTGTAGTGGCAGCTCGACAGCCCTCAACTNCAACTTTGCATTAAAAGTGTCATTATTTACCGAATGATACTTCATGACAACTGTCATAAACAATCATAAAGACTTCTTTATGTTCATGACAGATGTTATGTCATGTTTTTGACAGTGTCATGTCAGTCTTATGCACACCCCTCAAATAAAGTGTTACCGAGATAGTTTAATGGTTACAACAGTATATGGAAATTTTAGTAATTTTTGCATGTCTTTGTGTGTTCCACTCTTGTCTGGAACACTCTAAATAGGATTGTAGAACCCCCCTCTCTGCTCCAGCGTCCAGGTTCTGCGTTACGGCCCTGTATTTGCTGTCAGTGCGCACTGCACAGTGCTCCTCCTGCGGCTCCTCAATTCAGATGGCTGCTACACAGACTTGTGACACTTATCTTAATATTAATAATTATAATGGTGTATAGTTTCGCAACTTTACGGACATGTTCATTTGTGGCAGTTTTCACGTTTATTGCGCTGTTCATATTAGTCAATGTTTACAGTTTTCTGGAGTGCAACGCAAAGCTCGACATCATTCCCAGCAAATATATTAGATTGACATTAACACAGTGGGATGGATCATCCGGGAAATGATGGACAGGTAGAACCTGACTAAAACTAACTGGATGTCAGACAAATTAGGGGCTTCTTATGTGTCTCTGCTTATTTCCGAGCCCAATTAAGTAACTTCACGTTCAAAAACAAGCCCCCAAAAACCGCAACCCACGACCAGTGCTGGCATAGTTACTTTGAAAAAAATAACTTTAATCGGAGTACTGATTACTCCTTGAAAAAGTAACTTAGTTATATTACTGATTACTTGATTTGGAAAATAACTAAGTTACCTTAAAAGTACCTTTTTTAGTTACTTTCAGCAGCTGCTAACAACAACGCTGCACCACCTGTGAAAATTACATTGAACTTTGCCAATACTTAATTGTAAGCTATTTTATAATGGTAACATCAACAATGTGTCTCAACTTATAAGGTTGAACTGAAGTGGGGATTGTTTAATGGTTACAACATTACAATAAAACATTAGTAATGTGTGTGTGTTTTTGTGTGGAAAACTCTAAGAAGGATTTTAAAGTCCCCAACCTTCCCCCCAGCCTCCAGGTTCTGCGTTACGGCCGTGTTTTGTGTCAGAGCGCAGCGCACAGAGCTCCTGCTGTGGCTCCACAATTCAGATGTCCCGCTGCACAGATTGGTGACATTCATATTAATACTAATATTAATGGCGTTTTGTTGTACAACTTTACGGACTCATTCATCCGTGGCTGTTTTCACGTTTATTGCGCTGTTCATATTAGTCTCGATGTTTGCAGTTTGCAGAAATTATGGAATAAAACTAAATGGATGTCAGACAAATTCTGGGATTTATTATGAGTCTCTGCTTATTTCCAAGCAACTTCATGTTCAAAAACTTGCCCAAAAAGGCGCAACCCAGGACTCATTAAATTTCCAAGTGACTTTAGAAAAAGAAACAAGCCCAAAGCCGCTTAAAATCATCGGACTTGGCAACAGAAACTGAAAATAGTTCCTGTTTTTTCACCAAC
>NW_015115781.1:48037-49672 GCF_001443285.1 Poecilia latipinna
TGCTAGAGACGATCAGAGCATGAGGATGGAGAGATCAGTAAGTGTTGAGTCAGAGAAGGTCAGGTAGGGAAGGAAGTGTTGCTTATAGGGGCCGTGTGTGTTTGGCTAAATATATTTCTCCAAGTCAGTTTATTTAGTGGTTTTAAAAATAATGCATGCTTATGTGTTAATGATACATTGTAATAAAAATACAAAAATTACCACCAACATCCTGGCAGAAATAAATAAACAAGTTTATATCAGAGCTTTTTCTTTTTGGATCTGGAACACATTAAAAGCGAATTACCAAATTTCCTTTATTCCCTGTTATGTTAACGTTCGGTTATTTCTCCCTTTTTCATCCTCACTGCAGCTGGAGCTGGACTGGAGTTCTGTTTGGCTTTAGTGGCTTCCTGGATGGAGACATCGGCTGACCTAAACGCATCATTTTCCCTCTCCCATTATAAACTTAGCTTTTCTTCAACATTTTGGCTAATTTTACCGTATGCAACATACTGAATGGTACAAGTACAGCTTAGTCCACATGCTTCTGACTCTCCACAGGTTATTAACTACATTGAAGCTTTCTTTAGCATTAAGGCTAATTTTTAGCATCGAAACGCTGGGTCCAAACTGACGGGCACACAAGTAGTTTATAATACCAGCCAACTCCTCCTCTATAGCAACAGACATTTACTGTTGAACTGAGCTGATATTTCAGATCTATAAATCTACATTCTCACCTAAAAACTTTGTAAAAAATCATTTTGTGTAATTTTAAGTGTAACAGCACAAATAATTTTGCTGCCATTGTTGCTTTTCTGAACACCCTTTTAAAGGATGCAGACCCTAAATTTTGACACAGCTGTTTTTTTGTTCGACTCCCTCTAGTGCAGTGTTTCTCAACCTTTTTTGGCCCAGCGCCCCCCAAGCCTTTATCCAGGTCCCTCACTGCCCCCCACCAAAGAATTTGCAGGTTACTTTGCACTGACTATTATTTTATTAATAATATTACTGTCACTATTGTAGATGTTTTGATTTTTATGCTTGTTTCTGTTTTTATCATCAAAAATTATTTCCCAGACAGCAAAAAAGCCATGGGAATAGAAATTATTTTCACTGCTGTCTATGAAAAATGCAATGAGCATTCAACTTAAAATTGGTAGGCCTAACAGCAAAACGACTGAGCTCTGCAGCATTAAAACATGGATAGAACTGTAACTACATTAATCATAGCTCTTCTTCAGTGTTTCTGTGAGTTTCTGGTGGTGCAGCTCTGTGCTGCCTTCAGGAGAATGGGACATCAGAGTGTCATCCATAAAACTTCACCCACATGGCATTTATTGTGCAAACCAGAGCTTTCAGTGGAAAAACAAAAGATCCAGGTCCTTTAATGCCATAGAAATATGAGACAGAAACATGGATTATATCTTTATATAGACCTGTCTATTGATTTATAGATTAATAGTTTTACTGGATAGAAATTACAAAGAACAAATCTGGTTCTTAATCAAATCCTAATGAATCAAATTGAAAGTGTCATGGAGTCACTGAACACCACCATGACATTAACATGAAATATAATATTAAAGAAATAAATATATCAAATCTAATTAAAAACATAAATAAGTGATCAGTTCTTTACTGTTATGGTCT
>NW_015115781.1:55102-57198 GCF_001443285.1 Poecilia latipinna
ATGCCCCACATGCTACTGATAGCCTTCACGCTAACATGAGCATTTTGGCTAATTTTAGCTTATGCATTCATTTTAACATAATGAATGGTACAAGTACAGATTAGTCAACGTGCTTCTGCCTCCCCACAGGTTATTGACTACAATTTAACTAAGCTTAGCATCTATGCTAATTTTTAGCTTCAGAACGCTGGGTTCCAACCGATGGGACACTTTGGCAGGCCCCCGTTAAATTTCTTCAGGAATTTTCTAGTTATCAAATGTTATCATGCCGTTTTGAAGCCAAAAAGCCCCCTCAGAAATATGCAGAGCCAACCATGAGAATCAACTAATTTAAAATTAAAACTCAGTTTCACACAAATACAAACATTGTAGCATAAATGTTTAGCTATTGAACTGGACGCTATTAAGCTAAGTTTCTAATAGTGCTAATAGTGACTCCACAAATCTTTCTGATAAACATTACATTTATTAAAAACATACCTTTATCTTGTCTTTATTCTGTTCTCTCTCCTTTCCTTTTCTTCCTCTTTCCTTCCTCTCTCTCTGAAGGATAAGTCCTTTTTTGCGACATTGTTTTGCTAACTTATCTTCCACCGAAGCTTTGGAGGTTGGGATGCTCTGCTCATTGCAGTTCATATTAGCAGTTTATATTACCATACAATGCCACCGGGGGGCCGCGGTAGGTACAAGAGCAATTTATTTTTTAATCTTTCTTTTTTTCCATATAAGAAAGATTTCAACGTACATTATCAAATATATATTATTGTAAAAAAAATCACAATTTCATAATAAATTTGTGTGCTTTTGTTAAAATAATCATAAAATTATTACTAAAAGAAAAAAAAATCACTTTCACATAGGGACCATATAGAAAGAATGGGCTCAGCTTGGGTAATATAGCTATAAGATCATCAAATCTTGGCAGGTAGGTGTGCTGTTTAATCCTCGGACTGACGACTATCAATTTCATACATCTGGTTCTCACTCCCGGTGTGAAATAAAAAAATAAAGATACTGGAGAATTGTTTTTTTTTTCTTCTAAATTTTCAACCTTCATACTCAGGATTTTAATTCACATTCAGAAATTCTAAGAAATTTATGTAAACGAAATAAAAATAGTCCCAGGAAATATTTATTTTTCCCACAATGCATTGTGAGACCGCTCTTTGCCCATCTCTGGGTTCCGTTGCTATGGTAATTAATTACCTGCACCTGTGCTCTGTCTCTGTGTCAGACAGAATGGTGCCTTTGTGAGACACCCAGCCTCGGTCTGAAGGACCTTGACAGAAAACCATAAGCCCTAGCAAAATTTCGAAAACATTTTACGGGAGGAGGCATGCGTGTCAATGTCATGACGGCTTTGATTGTGGCTGTGAGGGCGAGTTAAAAATAGTTTTGGAGTCAGAAATCCACTGTGCTGTGTGTGATTGTGCGTTCAGACAGAACACTTGAAAAAAAAAATCTGTTTTTGTGAGACACCCAGCCTCGTTTTTCGCAATTTATGTCACCATTTTAACTCCGAATCCCACTAAAAGTAATAGCTCCCTTCTCGGGATCGAGCCGCACGTTTTGATGCCACTTTGTGGGGGTGCACGCAGCGGTTCAGGCCGCATTAACGGTGATGGATAGGGTTGCCACCTTTCAGAAATCAAAATAAGGGACGCCGACCACGGTGTGTCACCCTACTTTCATGGGGTGGGATGACCGCTACAGCGATAGACAATATTTATGACAGTGTTTTTTGTTTTTAAAAAGTGATCCAGAGAGGGTGCTGTGGTGGCGCAGGGGAAAAGCACAACCCACATATTGAGGCCTTAGTTATTGTGGCGGTGGTCACAGGCCGCATGTCTTCCCCCTCTTTCATTACCCACTTTCCTGTCAAACTACTTCCAAATAACGGCAACTATAGCCAACAACTGCCTTGCTGCGCAAGGCAGTTCACTATCCTGAGAAAAAAAACATAAAAGAAGAATAAGATTTTTGCACCGCCTGCGGCGGTGCACTAACGTGAGGGGGGATATGTAGGTTTTTATTTTGAAACTTTCAGTAAGCTTCATTTGAAATGGCAACACTAATCCCATGTGTAACAGTGGTTT